>NW_015386721.1:323569-340185 GCF_001527695.2 Protobothrops mucrosquamatus
CCCCCCCCCCCCCCCCGGTTTTGTAGTATGATTAGCAATTTTAGACTTAACAATCTCATAACTAATTTCAGGAGAATTTTTGGAAAAGGATTGTATGCTGCAAAACAGAATTTTCTGAAGCCTATAGACCCAAATGCCCTCACCCTCCCAGTTTGTATCATGAGTTTAAAACCAGCCAATTGTGGAAAGATTTTCTGAATCACTGAAGCTTGCAAGCCTTTTAAGCAATCACTATATTGATATTATGTGCATTTCTTTAGAATTCTAGCAACACTGTGCATTATATTCAAGTTCATATTGGCCTTTCTAAGGGCTAGGTCATACTATGTATTTATCTGTGCTCAATTGTTTAAATGTACCGTATGTTTCATTAAGTAAACTTTTTTGACCATCAACTTGCTGAAAGTCCCTGCTGAGAACAAAGTTCTGCACAACTGTGTAATTCTATCTGCCTACCTACCCGTGTAATTCTACCTGAAAGATTAATATAATTCCAGCTTTCTTGTATGAATATGGTTTGCTGCTTTGGAACAATATCTTTTACTATGAACAGTGAATTTAATTAGCAAGAAGAATGACATATTGTCAGCTAAATAACTATTTTTGGACTCAGTATTGTCCTGCCTAATGAGATAATATGAGTTTCATAGCACATTCTGCTGCATTAATGCCAGGAACCAGTATTTTTATGTGTTGTAATATTATGGATCATCATTACATTTGGCATGGTTGCTTCCATCTACCATATATTTTTACAATGCAATTGATTTATACAAGGATGCTTAAAATGTCCCTGTATTCTTAGATGCAGTAAAGGCCTAGTTTATAGCTCTGGTACTACTATTTGCTACACAAACTAATAACTAGAGATTTCAGGATGCATACAGTCTTAAGACCTTCCTTTACAGACAATCCTCTCAGACCATACTATTTAATTTTGGCAACAAGTGTGCCATAAAGCTTAAATTTAACCCAGATCCTATGTATGTAAACATACTGAATGGAGTGACATGGGAACACAAAAAAGATCATCTAATATGTAACAGAGGGATCAGATGACTTAGCATTACATAGGGTTAAACTTTCAATTATCCACCTAATTCCCCCTGCACTGTAACAAGTACTGTACCAGAATATTTCATATTCCTTATGATGTCCAAAACAGAGAATAAGTTTTACAAAGGGCATACAAGGTTGTGTGGTTTCTGTAATCACTTGTGTGGAGTTGGAAAGGGAGCAGAAACTGATAAGGATGGATATCAACTCAATCTGAATCTGGCACTGATTGTGATGGTGGTGGTGGTAGTGATGATGATGATGATGATGATGATGATGATGATGATGATGATGATGATTTTCCTATCAGAGGTGATATTTTTTTGATTGGCCTGGGAATATACATGCATTGGTATCAATATCTCAGTGTCTGAGAATGGATGTTTATTGTGGCAACCACTAAATTGGTTCTACATTTAAATATGTAGATATTTAGAATGACAGCTTTTGTTGTGTGTGTGTGAGAGAGAAGGTTTGTGTGTTTGTGTGTGTGTATATTGTTTGACCTTATCTATGCCATGTTAAATCCAGTTCAATAATTATTCTACATAGCATTTTTAAATCTTTGTATTTTTAATAAATAGCCATGAAGATTCATTATCCCTACCCTTCCCACTTCAAATACTACTTAACAATTATGGATATGAGTCACAGAAATCAGCCTTTCAGATATGTTGTCGTAAAATAAAGGTCATCTCCTGGAATACTTCAACAAAATGTGCTTTAAAATATAATAAGAATAACACTGTAGCTTTCATTATAGTTTTATCTTTTAATGCTCAGAACTTATTATTAGTTAATTTTCAGGTGACTGCTTCTTCTCCTTTCAAGCATCTATTTTAGACTGGATTATCACACAAGGCTAGAAAGAGTGTGATAGACTTTATGATGTGCTCTTAAAAAGTTAATAGCGCTGCTGTAATTTTAATCAGCAGTTATCGATCATGTGCATGGAAAAAGGTCCATGGGTTTTATTTAAACTACTATTTTATAATCTTTGACTGTGATCTGCAGGATCTGAATATTGGAGCATTTGATAAAACAGAATACAGTGGCATGCCATATTTGGAGTCAGAATTTATATGGCATTTATTGTAGCTCAGGAAGAATAATGGTGGATGTAGACTGTATACATGGGTTTTTTTGTATAAATAAATCTATTTTGCATTTCCAAGATACACATGGGAATCTCAAGGCACATATACAAGCTAAAATCTAGACTTGTCCATATTTTTCAAAGCTAATGTCTGTGCAAAATTATAATTTCTACCACTAATTAGAAGGAAATTGTGATGTCTTCATTCAGTGGAATTTTGCCTATTCCTGTAGTAGTTCATAAACAAAGATTTATAACAGAATCGATATAGTGTTTAGATTGAACCCAACTTTGCTTCATCGCCTCTGCAATGATGGAAGCCAGTCACTTAATCTAGCATAAAACAGACCTTTCCCCCCCTTCTTCATTAAGACAGAACTCTCTCTCAAGAAGTGTATTTGTGTACACGACTGTGCATGTGTACTTTCTCAAATATCAGAACAAGATCGATGGTCCATCAATGCCACATAACTAAGTTAATGCTTATTTGATGGTTCAGGGCTGCCGCATGCTATATATAGATTGCTGTAAATAAACTCAATTTTTAAATTAAGAATGGATTTATTAGTGCACGGTTCTACAACATTTGAAGGATTTAGATCACAAACACAACTGAGTTGGAGGGAAGGCATATCAAAGCTTGAGAGGTTTTGCATTGCAAATAATGTAATCAACTATTAGTATCATTAAAGAATAAAATAATGTAATAAATCATTTCTGTCTCGCAAGAGTAATGAAATACAGCTATACCATAATTTTATAAAGCACAAGAATCCAATGTAAAAACATTGATTCCAAAGATCCATCTTAATTAACTTTTGTACTAAACAGAGTATTGCACAGAGAGGAAAAGATATGTATGTATATACTCATATCATGCATCAATATTCTTCCAGCTAACAAAAATAAGCATCAAATTTACTATAAGAAAAGCTTTTTGAAAATGTTTTAAAAGTATAATAAATCCATATATATAATAAAAAATAGTTGGGGTTATTAATACCAAATATGTTAGGACACCAAATATGTTAGGACAGACGTGTTCCTCCCTAATCAGATTAAACTACATCCACCACACAGTTGTTAGATTTGAGAAACGATATTTGCTACTAATATTGGATGGTTTGAGCACTGAGAAAGCAGTTGATTCATAGCAAAACATATGGGGGCAGCCAGTTAGCAGCAGGACTGAATATAATCAATACAAAATCAAATGTCACGCAATGATGTTAGAGATTTCAGTTCAGCAGGTGGGATTAACCTCCACCTGTTAACAGCTTTGATTTTAAATTATTACTTTAATGAAATTAGCACATTTTCTTTGAAGTGTAAAGTCTGCATTTAGGTTTTCTTATTTTAAGATACACAGGATCTTATAATACGCAAATGCCAACACTTAAAAGCTGAAAGAAAAAGTAGGGAGGTAGGAAAATCTCCAGGGGATTAATAGCAAAGATGAAACACCCTTGAAATTGATTAAGAGACATGAAGAGAAGAAGCAGAGATAGTTCCATAGTACCCCACCAGTAAAGTAAACATAATCTATCAGCTTTTAGAAAGATTAGATCTGCCAGAACTTAATTTGTGAGGGTCAGAAGCAAAAGTAAGATTTTTTTTATTGCCACAAGCGAAAGATAAAATTATTTGAACCATGGACAAATTAAGACAACTAAGTAAATTGTAGGAGATTACCGAAGCAATCTCATTCATTTTCATGGTGTTCAGGCAAAAGAAATCAGCTTCAAAGTTTCAATATTGGAAACATGCCAGGATGCAGAAAGGCAGCAATAGCAATACAGCGTTAGACATTTAATTTTTGGTTATTCAAATATCTGCACAATATTTATTTTGCTGCGAACAATGGTTTTGGCCCTGCAGAGTATGCTGCTCCAGTATGGAGTGCATCCACAGATGCAAAACAAGTTGATGTTGCTGTCAATGAAGAAATATGCATAGTGACAGGATACATGCCTTAAATATGCCTTAAATCTACACGAATTGAGAAAATGTATCCTCTTGTTGGTATTGTTCCACCTACTATCAGGAGAGAAGTAGCACCAGATACCAAGAAAACTAAACAAGAGAATGATCCCCAGCATCCTCTGAATGGGTATATGTCTCAAACTCATTGACTTAGGTCTAGGAAGAGATTTATGACTAGAACAAATATTCTTGAAGGCACACAAGGTGTAAAACTAAATTAGAAGATGGAGGAGAGAATTAACGGAACAAAGAATGATCCCAGAAGAGAACATGGCTGAGGGATCTGATCTCTCTTGTGTCACTTGAAGGAGATTGAATAGGTTGAGGGTGGGAAGATCTAAGTGCAAAACCAATTTGCTCAAGTGGGGGTTGCTGGCAGATAACAAAATGCTGTGCATTGTCGAGACACAAGGACCAGCTCATCTGTTAGTCTGACAATTATTACCAATAGAACGTAGCAAAAGTTATTCGTTTCTGGCTAACAATAAAGCCAAAAAGAGGGCCTCATTTTGGCAGTTTAAGGTTTGATCTGGAGACAGAATAAACGAACAATATTTAAGTCTAATATCTTATGGACATTGGTTTGGAAATCCTTTTTCATAAGACCATCTGTTTGGATGATGGAAGGTTGTAGAGAACTTGCAAACCCCATATGCAGTTTTGTAGTCCTCAGAAGCTTCATTGAAATTTGACACTACCATTCCCCCAAGTCATCTGTTGAAAGAATTATATTTTGCAGTGGAAAACACGCAAAAGCTATGATATGATTTAATTGTAGCATGTGTTTGTGTGTGTGTAGGGGGGGGAGAAGCTGAAGACAGCTACACACACACTTTCAGTCAGGCAAAAAAGCCCCCCAAACCCTACTTTTTGGTCTCTACTTTTTAATGATCCCTCACTCACTGTGTTTATCACTTTCTTTTCTCATACATTAAATTTATTTCCAGACATGCACACACTCCAAAATGTGGAGTATCTCTAGACTAAAGGGTTAAAACTATCTTAGAAGTAAATTGCAAGAAGATCCACAGGGTAAATATGGCTTTATTCCTCTTATAAGGTTGAAGAAGTCCTAAACCTAGATAGACAAAGATGTATATACTAGATTTGTTGTACATTTCATCAGCTCTACATTATGAAGGTAGGCAAATAACTCCTACATGTTCCATTGTATCTGACATACCTAGAAACAAAGCTTTCTTGTTCAACTTGTCTTCTTCCCATCCCTACCTACTTTCTGGCAATCAAGAAAGAAGCCAAGTAGCTTTGCAACTTCAGCAAAAAAAAAAAATCAAACTACAAATGTTAAATAGAGAAAGCATGAAAATATGAAGGGATTGTAGATAGACAATCAGTTCTACAACAACCCTGAACCTTTGCTGTGTCTCTGGGAGGATAGAAACTTTACTATATCAAAGGAACGTCTTGGAAATGAACTAGATTGCCCCATCTCCCAAATCTTTTTGATCTTAATACCTTCATTACTTTAATATATGCCCTTTAGATATACTTTTTGTAGTATCTAAAAGGCACATATTAAAATAATAAAGGTATCACGTTTTTTCATACCATGAACTAAAGCAAGATTTTGTACACTGACTTTTATCTTAAAATGCCAAATCCTTGAAAATGCATGCCATGCAAGTCTAACACTAGCTTTTTAAAAGAAATAAAATTGATCATTGATACAAAAGAAATTTAAGGGAAGTGAAAGTAGAACAGCAGATACCACTTATATTGGGTAACTAATTGAATATGACTATGATAAGTGATTAATTCTTAAGAACAGACAACCCTTTTACATTGCTAAGTGTCTGTCTGTTATGTGAAATATTGGTCCAAACAGGACTTTCTGTAAAAACCTAATTAGGCTAAATTTTGTTTGCCTCTCTGGCTTGATCTATAAAAAGCTGAGCAGTTTGTTTTAAAGATAATGCATTTATAAATCAGGAAAACAAAATGCCCCCCATGACAGCAGTACTGTTAGTTTGCTGAATAATATTGACTGTATCCATGCAACACTAATGTCTGACTCAGAAAGGTCCATGTAAGGAATTTGTTTACTTTCCAAAGAAGTATTTGTGATAGTGCATATAGATCTCAGAGAAGAAAGAAAAAAGCCATAAAAAGTAGTTTGTGTTTTTGTTAATCTCACATCCATGCTGATAAAAGGGGTAGAGAAATGTAATTTAAAATGGCTGCTTCAAGTACTAGAGGATACAATATGAAATGGAAGCCATCATATACTTTAAAAAGAATATGGTAATTTTGGTTTTAAGAGATGATTGTAAGCCAGGCATGTTGGGCTGCTCTAAGTAAATTAAGGAAAAACTTCCTGACAGTGAGGACAATTAACCAGTGGAATAGCTTGCCTCCAGAAATTGTGGGCACTCCATCACTGGAGATATTTTAAGAGGCTAGACATTCACTTGGCTGAGATGGTATAGTTCTCCTGCTTAAGCGGAGGGCTGGACTAGAAGACCTCCAAGGTCCCTTCCAGCTCTATATTCTATTCTATTCTATTCTATTCTATTCTATTCTATTCTATTCTATTCTCAGATTGGATTGTCCAAGAAACTTTCAAGAATCTTCTCCAATACCAATTAAAAAGCATTATTTCTTTGGCACTTAGCCTTCCTTATAACCCAACTCTCAAAGCCATACATTACTACTGGGATATTCAGAAGTTAACTAGTAGCAATTTATAATCTCCTTTCCCTTCATTTCTTCTACAGAATTATACTACAATGATCATAACTAGTCCTATCCTTGAACATTTGCAGGTATGGGAATCCTGTTCTCCTAGAGATTTTGACCACATAGAAGAGGATACTGTTTCTCAGCTTCTTATAAACTTACAAAGATTTGGTTAAACAAATACAAACTCTCTCCAAAAAGCCAACTTAAGGCTTATCCACATTGCTCAGTTGTTTTGTCACCAGAATAGGCAAGCAACTATTTCTTGAGAATAGAAACAGATTGTGTTGGCCTCCATTAATCCCCCATTTACTTTCAAAATAACCTCAGGATGCGATTGTTGTGCTATTTTCAAAGAACACTTCCCTGTTATATGTAGCTTTGAATGTCTTTCCACATTTGGGATACAGCATTTCAGTTTATTCCAGGCTAACATTGCAGATCATTGGTTTCTTTGTACAGGAAGGACTGCCTCGGGCCTTCATTTGAGCCAATGCTTACTATGCACTTTCCAGTCCTCCATTTAACAGCAAAGTTGAAAACAGCACAGCAGTCATGATCATCATTTAACACAAAGAAAGTTCCTGCTTCAAAACCCAGCAAAAATACTCAAAAATATGGCCATTCATTGTGTTTACAACAATCCCAGATGGATAAGGACACAATGAAGCATGAAATGACCAGTATCCTATGGTCCTGCAATTACAATTTGCAAGCATTTTGGCTGATTTCCAGAATGTTCTGGGCTTCAAAACATCTGAGCAGGCCTTGTGCTGCAGCAGTTATTAAGAAGCAAGGCTACCTTTTAAACAGTGACAGTATCTGGAAATGTTCCTCTACATTTAACCCTCATCTATGGAACTGTTGTAGGGCTATATAAATCAACTGCAAAACAGTAGAGCAACATTTTTGTGATTTGCCCTCACATTTTTCTTTTCTTACTTCTCTTCCTCCATCCCACATCTTGCTAAATTAGCTTCAGTGCTCACCTGTAAGTTCCAGCTTATTCTTCTCCTAGAGCTTCTGCAAAACAACTGGTAGAACTGGGGAGGGAGAGGAAGAATTCTTATCAAACAGAATTGGCCTGCAGCAAGTGAACGAAGCAATGGAACACTGATGATTAAAGAAAATGGCAAACACATGGGACTGTTTCAGGTTTTTTTTTTTTTTTAAAAAATCCTCTAATGGGTGTTTGTTCAGCTGCAAAAGGATAACCACTCTCTCCTGCCTAGTCTATTGCCTTAAGCATCATTGCTCATAAAACCCATGAGGAAATTCCACCTGTAGCTATTCTTCCAAGCATGTGCATCTTTCTAAATTATTTACAAGGTCTATGAAATTTAGATATCTGTTCTCAATTGCTTTAAATAAACTTTTGCTTTCACAGACCGGGGTTATATCAGTGAAATGTTCACAAATGTGTTGTGGGACAATAAATGAAATCAGATGGCACTAGAAGGTGAGTTTGGTTCAACAGCAATTTCAAAAATTTTCTACCAAAATTTGTGAGGCAGAGAAAGAAATGTCATGGATGATTTCTCTGAATTTATCCAAGGGAGGATACAGTTTTTGAATGGGATTTTGGTTTTAATGGTATCAGTAAGAAGCCTGAGGAGACTGTAAAAAACCAGGAACCAGGAACCATGAGTTCTAATCCTACCTTAGGCACAAAGCCAGCTGGTTGACCTTGGACAAAGTCAGCCTTTCTCAGCCCTACAAAGAAGGCAAGGGCAAACCATTTCTGAAAAACCTTGCTAAGAAAACTACTGAGACACGTCCAGGCAGTCTCCAAAAATTGAACACAAACTTTTTTTTTTTAAGGGATAGAAATGAGATCAATCAAATGAGGGAAAAAAAAACAGACGGGAAAAGAAAAAAAAATGATAAAGAAGAGAAGGCAGATTTGTCCCTCCAGATAAAATACAGATCTCTCCCTGTGGAACATTCCTTGATTCATCTTCTTGAATTAGTGCTAGTGTTTGGAGAAATGTTCCCCAAATTCTTTTTCTGGAAGGGAAATGACTCTTTTTAGAGTTGGGAAAGATGATTATAAAAAGAGAGAAAGGAGAGAAACTGAAAACCACATACGTCAACCCTGCTTTCTGAACCCACTATGTCACAAATAACAAAGAAACTGGGAGAGTCTGAATAGCACCTGATCCTTAATAATAAAAAAAGGATGTAGCATAGGAGTTATGCCCCTTTCCCCATCTTTGTTCATTTTGTCACTAACTTTTTCTGGTAGCTATCTAAGTTCTAAGCAGAGCTGAAAGCTGTTTTGTTTCATTGCACCATTCACTGGGGACTACTTATGAAACTCAGTCATTTTTTTTCTCCTGCCATAAAGAGAAGGGTAAGAAGAGTAAAAATGTGCTGTCATATAGCATTTCCAACACTGTATATTACACAAGGGTAGGCTAAAATAAAAGCCATTAGAGAGGGCATATATGAAAGATGGGCAAGAATAGATGAGAGAGAATAAGTTTGGCTACCACTTTAGAAGAGTTGGAAGCTTCTCAAAATATTATAGGAAGAAAGTGACATGGTTAAATCTGATAGAAAGCATCTGCTCTTTACAATAGAACAGTGACTAATATTTTGTGCATTATTGCAGATGAATAGTTGTTTTAATATTTTAGTCCTGTCTGACTCTTAGGCAAGTGCTCTCCATGCTGCCCTGTCAAGCACAATTTCTTTCAACTGTTGGATGTTCAACTTTGTATCAGATTCAATGTTTTCAAGCCAGCGTGTTCTTTGCTTGCCCCTTCTTCTTGCTCTACTATCCATTCCTAGCATCATTGTCTTCTCCAATAAATTTGCAGGCATGACATGACCAAAGTAAAACAGACATAGGGTTATGATTTTAGCTTCTAAAGATGTGTCTGGTTTTATGTGATTTAACGCTTCTCTGTTAGTTACTCTGGCTGTCCATGGTATACACAATACTTGACGCCAGCACCACAGTTCAAAAACGTCAATTCTTTTTCGATCAGCCATTCTTAGTGTCCAAATCTCAATAGTACCTAGTTTATTAAGTGCCATGTAAGAACATGCTCGTACAATGAATGTTGGTCTTTGAAGTCTGGAGCAGAGCCAAAGAAGAGAAGAAAAAGAGCGGTTTAATTAACTGCATAGGGAGAAATGGAGAAAGCCAAATAAAGGTCAATGGATTTACACTGGGAAACTAGATCCACCTGTTCAAATTAATCTATTAAATGAGAATAACAACAGTTCCTGATATTGAACTACCTTTGGTTGATTTGAAAAAGCTAAGAATGTCCAACCTGGTTAATATTTGTATGGGAGATGAATACAAAATCCCAGGTTATAGAGTAGACTGACAACACCCCTTCCCAAAAACATACATACAGTACATATGTGTATGTGTGTGGGTGTGTATGTATATCCTGGAAGGAAACTGAAAGGAAGCAGTTCTGTTGACAAGAACAGTACTTCCAGTACTGTTGACAAGAAAGCTATATTTTGTAGTGTTTGTGGCATAATCTGGTGAAGAGCTCAGCCCAAAAGAGATTTTCTTTCCTTTTTTACCTTAAGACAGAAAGGCTGCAATTATGGAATATCACCCCAGTTTTAAAGGAGAATTCAGGAAGGCTCCATCACCCAAATTATATAACCTACAGGTAATAGTTATTTCTGAACGAAGTTGTATGAATTCTGCATTCTTTCTTTCTTTCTTTCTTTCTTTCTTTCTTTCTTTCTTTCTTTCTTTCTTATTGTGCACCAGCATCATCTGAAAATGTTGCTAGTTCTTTATAAATGTGAGAATGAGCATTGCAGAAAAAAATATCTTCAGGATAAAGTTTTGGATTTTTTGCATGTTTTTCAAGTTTTGGTTGAAAGAGAGATCCAATCAAGAATTAAGAGAAATTTCTTGACTGTGAGAACAATTAACCAGTGGAACAGCTTGCCTCTAGAAGTTATGGGTGCTCCATCACTGAAGGTTATTAGGAAGAGATTGGACAGCCATTTGTCCAAAATGGTATAGGTTCTCCTGCTTGTCCAGGGCATTGGACTGGAAGACCTCCAAGGTCCCTTTCAACCCTATTATTCTATGTTCTATGCATAGGAGTGGGTGAATAGAAGGACACTGTTGGAAATTTCCTCCGTTATCAATGAAAGTTCAGAGATTCCCATAAAAATATTAGGAGGAGCCAAATTTCTATAAGCACATACTTTAGAAGTATATATATGCACACAAATAGGATATAGATATTTTTGCATCCTTTTGAAAACAGGGATTCTGCATTAAAAAAATACTGGAGGATCACAGAAGGTTAAAAATATCAGAGACTGCATAATTAGGTCAGATGTTGTGCATCAACTTTGCATTGTAATATAAGCAAAAAAAAAATCTGTGTAGATTGCTTGCTGTTACTAATTATTAATAAAATGATCCTATGTTTGGCAATACTAGCAATCATGCTGAGTCTGCTGTCTGCCATTGCCAAATTTGGCATATGATTCTATTTCATTTTCAAAGGAGAAAGAAACAAAATATTGGAAGGTGTTCAATTGCTACACAAGCATGTAAGAGCTTGACCATTAGCAATTGCACACACCATCAACTATTCCCTTATGGGCATTGAAATCAAAGATCCATTAGTCCTGTATTCAAAGATGAAACCAAATGGGGGGAGGGGAGAGTTTAAGTGCAGGATATCTCAGTAGAAAATGTGTTTATACCTTTTGGGATTGCCTTGTTGAATGATGAATGCACTGGCTAGAAAAGAAAGTTGCACACTTAGCAACTCTCCTGAGTTGTACTGATAGTATGCATCCATTTGCATTGCATAATTGTTATGCATTATCATGGGTTCCTTAAAAATTACTAATGGGGAAGCATGAAACATTATCTAAGAGTTAATAATGGATGGGTCCATAGCTTGAGGGTATCAAGCGTCTCTTAACAATTATAAATTTATGGGTTGGCTTGAACCAAAGCTAAGAACAAATAGGCTTCTGAAATTCATCACCACATTTGTGAACAAAGAAGTAAGATTAATTATTTTTCAACTTTCTCCAAGAGGAAAATTGTCAAGGGCTAGCATCTTAACAGTGACAACTGCTCCACTAAACAATTAGTAGAGATTAGTAGCACAGCCACTACCATAATTTTATTATTATTAATGAAAATATCACAAAGTGGTAGTTACTGTAAATGTAATCCTGCTTTAAGAAATCCTGGAGGTTACTATTGAAAAGATGCATGGAAACTGAAGACAAGATGCACACTCCTTTCTCAACCTATTGTTTTCTTACTGCAAAAATATCACATTACACCAAAACAAAACAAAACAAAACAAAATACACCGCTCCAGTGAAAGAAGCAAATATGAACTGGTAGAGGGAGAAATGACAATAAAGTTTCTCTGACTTCCACATTTGAGGGAGGGAGGGAGGGAGGGAGGGAGGGAGGGAGGGAGGAAGGAAGGAAGGAAGGAAGGAAGGAAGGAAGGAAGGAAGGAAGGAAGGAAGGAAGGAAGGAAGGAAGGAAGGAAGGAAGGAAGGAAGGAAGGAANTCAATCTGTGCATATGGAGTTGGGCTTTTAGCAGAATAGTTATATTAAGCTTAGCAGAGCCATAATGCAGCTGTTTGTTTGTTTGTTATTTAAATCAACAAGCCAGAAAATCGTACTGTAATTGTTAACAGGGAAAGAAGGAAGGAAGGAAGGAAGGAAGGAAGGAAGGAAGGAAGGAAGGAAGGAAGGAAGGAAGGAATCCTTGTGCAACGTAAAGGAGATATTCACACAAAATTCTTGGCCATTTATTAATTACAGAAGTGCAAGGACAACCATGAAAAATTTCACTGAGGTTCTCTTCTGCTGACAAAGTAATGCAGAAATATTTCCCTGTTTTTCTAAATTCTTTCTATATGACATTGCGTCTGGCAGTTCCCAAGATGTTCTTGGTGATGACTTCCAGATGAATTTCGTGTTAATGGAAACCAAAACCATAAACCTTAAAAGTAGCTACTAATTTATCTACTCATTGGTCATCCTTAAATAGCATTTCTCATATTGGAAAGAAGTTTTCTCTTTAGTCCTTATTTCATCAATTCTTCCCGTAATGACCAGATTTAGATGGTTTATGCCTTGAAATAACTAATTAACTCACCTTGATTTTCCATGCAGTTGAGCAACAGCTATTGGGTACAAGAATAGCATTATTTGAAATGTAATTAGGATGCCATTTTACTCTTGACAAGTAACAGTAAATACAATCACATAGCAATTAGCAAGTGATTATGCCCTTACTACCTGGATCCATGTTCAAACTTTTGCTATCCAGGAAGTCACCCGAACCTCAATCTTTCATAATGAAGGTCCAAGTTGTTCAATCTAATGAATAACTATTGATGCAATTAAATTAGGTAGAACAAATGATATCCCATTTATACAGAACATACTGCATTATTAAGGCCATAATTTCAAAGAACTAAAAAGTACTGTAGTTTAGAAAATGTAAAAGCAGTGGAAATAATCATTGTAACAATAGTAGCATCAGAAAAAAGAAGAGATCGAAGATGAATTATTGTTGGCTATTTGGCTACACAAGCTTAATGAAAATATCTTTCTGTTGAAATATACAGAAGTAAAACTTAGGATTTGTTTATATCCGTACACATGCTGTCTTTAACAACTTCATCTGTTCCTCCCTTTAACAACAGTAACAGGTATTGCTACAGGAAGTAAGCTGTTGCAAGTAAAGCTGTCTTTTGCAATTGACTAATGGTGATTTTGTCAATGCCAATGTTATTTGAATGGGGCTTCAGATGTTTTGGGATTGCATTCAAGGTCCCTATTACTATTGGTAATATTTCTTGACCTCAGTGTGCTTGATGTTGTCAGCTTGGAGGATAACAAAAAAAAAGTGAGCAGACACAATGAGTTGAAAGCAACAAAATGAGTAAAGAGTATTACTGTCTTAAATGTCTAGGAGATATTTAATCATCCATGTCATGGATGTTTTCAAAGGGCAACTGGACTTTCTTGGTATTTTTCCTTGAAGATGTGTCACTGAAGAAGTTTCTTGGATGAGAAGTGAAACATCTTCAAGGGGGAAAAAAGCTAAGAAACTCCTGTTACCTCTTGAAAAGCACTTTTGGGACACTGTCTTGAACATTTATTTTTATTTTATCTGACCTCAATAGGACGCTGAAATGATACAGAGTTTTCCTCCTAAATGAGAATTATAATGAAGTTGTCATGATACAGTGTGAAATGACATAGAGGTTTTTGTGTGTCTATATTAAGTTATTATTTCCAGTAACAGGGAGCTTCCCATCTTTCAAATATATCTAAGGGAAAAGCATTCTGAAGAAAGATGCCAAAGAAACATTTTCAGATCAGCAAGGTGGACATCTGGAGAGGTTGCTAAGTAATGGGTAAATATTGCATGGAAACTGGCGCTCTTGGGATCTCCTACAACTTTTACAAAATCTCAATACAATCTCAGAATATCTCTCCTAAAACAAAAGAAAAGATTGCATAGTCCATATAAACCAGGAAAAGAAAATTTGCAGGGAAGCAGAAGACATATTTCAACAGAGGATTCACTCTTCAGTTTCAGATCCTTTTCAGGCGTAGGTCCCCCACTTTCTGTCAACCTCATCTTTAATTAGGCAATCAGACTACGACTATAACGATGTGTCATGACCTCCTCCTCCGTTCTCCAGCTGTTCATTAATCAACACAACTGCACCATTTGAAACGGGTTCTTGCAATTATGAGACAGGTATTCTAAAGTGAATCAACCTCCCTAATGTCAAAACATGTAGCATTTCAAAGAGCCCCACTCCAATTAGTACTTACATAATTTGTATGTAAATCTACCTATTAATTACAAATATGTTTGCATGCAATTAAAGCCAACTATTTTTAAACCATATTGCCAAAGGGAGGAGGACTTGTTCATCCTGTATGAACTTAAATGATAGCTGTAACCACGCCTGTTCCCCTTTTCAGAGATTTCTGCTTCTTATGAAAAGTAGAGCCGTCCTTCAATGCCCCTTCAAAATATTCCTTGCTTTATCCTCATCAGAAAGCATTCTGGTTTTCAGAGGAAGGGAAGGAAGTAAGGAAGTAAGGAAGTAAGGAAGGAAAGAAGGAAAGAAGGAAGGAAGGAAGGAAGGAAGGAAAGAAGGAAGGAAGGAAGGAAGGAAGGAAAGAAGGAAAGAAGGAAAGAAGGGAGGAAGGAAGGAGAGATCACATAGCTTTGGGGCATTTTACAAAAATCTTACAACACCTCCGGTTGGCACTTGGCACAAGCATTGGCAAATAAATGCAGCACAAAACAAATCCTCATTTAGCTTCCTCTCCAATATTTATGTAGTCTCAGTGAACATTTGTAGACTAAATAATGCAGAATATAATAAGCTTTTCCAGGAGACGGAATGATGATGTAATGACTTGCAAGCAGGTGGGTCTATGATTTTGCAGAAGGTTAGACTATACATTTTTGTTGTTGGGAAGCAATTGAAAATTGCATCTCTGAAATTTGGGTGGTGCATTCTTAAAACGTTTTAGGAGCCAGAAAAAGTGGAATTTGGAAACTGAATTCCAACCAGTGGATCATGTGTTTACTTATTTATTTCCTACCTTCATTGTTTTTATAAATAACTCAGCTCTGGAATAAGGCACCCCAGTTGTAGAGTATGCAATCAGGCTTTTTGATGTTTCTCCATACATTTCCTCCCATGGAACTGTCACAGTGTTTAGGACAAGCCCAAAAAGTAGATTCCCCCATGACCAGTGGTGGGATTCAAATATGTGCACAACCAGTTCTCTGTATGGATGCTGCTTCCAGAAGTCCATTCTGGGCCTGGGCAACAAAAAATTAGCTACCAGTTCTGCCGAAGTGGTGCGAACCGACTGAATCCCATCACTGCCCATGACCCATTTTTTATATCCTTTGAAGACAATTTTTTTCTCTCCTACCCCTTTCTAATATTACTACACTAAAAAATTCCTGGATCCTCTTGCAAATTAATTGAAATGCAAATTTGTTGAAAATGTGAATTCTCTGGTATGATTGTTTTGTGCAAATTATTTTGACACAGACCATCTGTATCTATTGACAAAGGCCTTTGAGTCCCTGGTACTACCTCTACTCATTGCTATGTCTCAAGTCTATAAATAACACTGTTTTAATTCCAGACCTGGTAAAATGACATAAAGTCCATGGAACTGCAATTCTGTTGAATGTCTTTTTCATTATGCTTGTCTCTATTTTGATCATATATGATTACATAGTTTTCAGTGAGTGGAGAAAATTACACAGTAATTTAGAAAAAGAAAAACCGACAACCAAGTCTGTACGAATGTACTTTTCAATTTGGAAAGAATTCTCACAGAGACTAGCTGTTTGCACTAGTTGTAAGTACTGTTTAAATCCACTGTAGGCTGATGTATCTTTCAAATAAATGTGATTTTATTTCTTTGTTTCTCACTCCACTGAGTGAATTCAAATCAGCCTGGGGAATTGCTTCCATTACAGTGAGGTGGAGAACCCATTGTGCAATCAATCATACATAACTTTGAAGAAAAGCAAAACAAAGCATGAATAAACACTAGGATGGTGGATATTATATAAAACAGATCAGAATATGGATTTTTTTTTTGAATGAGGAAATAATTCTGGAAAGTATAATATTCAGCAATATGAATAAACTATAATAATATATGAAAGCCACTTAGGTATAGTGGTTAAGGCTGTGAATTCTAGTTCTGTCTTAGGAGTGAAGCCAACTGGGTGACCTTGGGCC
>NW_015386721.1:340852-425676 GCF_001527695.2 Protobothrops mucrosquamatus
AAACTTAATAATCTCAGTGACAGTATGGAGATTCTCAGTCATCCAGGCCATGGTTGTCCCAAAGGTGTTTTTTTTCAAATGGCAACTGGACTTTTTTTTTTCCTTTGAAGACATTTTGCTTCTCCTTCAAGAAGTTTCTTTGGTTCTGAAGAAGCTTGAAGAAGAATTGAAGAAACCTCTTGGATGAGAAGCAAAACTTCTTCAAAGAAAAAAAAAACACAAAAATAAAGTCCAGTTGCCTTTTGAAAAAGCACCTTTGGGAGTTCTTGACTGCATGATTTCATGCCAAAATAAGAACAGCATCAGCAGAAAAATGGAAGATAGCTTCATATGCTCTTTCATCAACAATGCACAAGTTCATCTCAGTTTCTAGTTCTTTAGCAAATTTGGTACATTGGTTTGCATTAATACAAGGAAACACATGCATACCCTTTATAAGAATTTTGGACTATCAGTGTGGGGCAGAAATATAGAAATGTCTACCAGATAAGATGCAAATTCTTATTCAACCAAAACTCTTAATGATTTGACTAGGAGAGATGCCTGTTGCAACAGAAAATTAGCACACCCTTTAGGATAGCTTTTAACATTCTTTCCTTTAAATCAGAGAAAGGGGGAGGAAAGAGACTTTTTGTTTATTTTACCACTGGAAACAAAACTAGGACCCTGGAAACTAAAAGATAATACTCAACAAAGATACCCATTATTTCAATAAGCCAAAAGGAAAGCTTTAGGAACATGAAGAGTGCTGATACTTGAAAAGCTAGTATAGCTTAAGTTAACTTTTTTTATTTGGAAGTACAGACTTGCTTTCTAATTAAAAGCTCTAATTGCACATTAATTGCCTTGGGAGTTTTCCTAGTTTGTTCCTCATACTTTCCTTCCCTGTTTCCAAAAGTTAGCCATGATATTCCAATCCAGTTGCCAAAACAGTAGACTTGCTATTGCAGATAAGTGACAAAATAGAAACAACACTTCTTGGACTTTGCAACAGGAAGAAGATGCCCCAACAATGCCATACATTTGGTTTATTTGGGGACAGTTCTTTATCTAATGGATCCAAAACTCCGTTACAGTACTAAAAAGTATCAGAGTTGTGTACATGAAGTAGATCAACTTGGAACTGTCTGACAAACTGATGGAAAATGAACTAAATAAAAGAATTCCAAACATATTATAATATGCCGCCTTTCCAAGAGACACTAAAATATAGAGTCCTTCCTAAATGATTTATAATTAGAATAAATGCCAAATTATTGTTATTGGTGCTCTTTGAGCTTGGTTGTTTTCTGGCAGATGTTTCATTACCAAATTAGGTAACATCATCAGTGCTTCAGAAATGAAATGTCAGCAAGAAAACAACCAAACTCAAAGAGCACCAGGGACCCCACAATTCAATGCTGAGCTACAAATATTCTATCAGTATTATAACGCCAAAGGTAGTCATCACTGATGTGAAAGAAGGCAATGTTCCCCTGATATTTACAAGGGTAATTTCCAGATTCCAAGGCAGCATACCATGGATAATCCTTTCCCAGTTTAATGCTCTCCAGATGTATCAGGACTATGATTTCCAGATTTCCTATCAACTGTTCTGGCTTGGAATTCTAGATAATACATTGGATGGACACCGTTAAAGAAATTTAAAAATACTGAAGGCTAAAGTGCAGTAAAAAATTAAAATAAAACGAAGCCTCGCGAAAGTCAAATTCAATTGCTAATAACTATGCAGTAATAATGTAATTAAAAAAACAAACAAAACCACACTAAATCTTCAATCATTTAAAAGCTTTATCATAGAGATTGTCAATCTAAGCAAATAGATACAGCAGCATGAATATAATCAAAACCTTGATTGAATGGATAATTCCTGATACCAAAGGCTTAAAAGGCTCGATACTAAATTTAGAACAGGTTTGTTTTTTTTAACCTTTCTTGTAAAAATCATGCATCGGATAGACTAGGGTTGATTCAGTTCTATAAGTCAGAATCCAACCTGGGAAGGACATGGCATTCACTTTCTCTGAAGCCAATAACATTGATAACAGTACTTGTGGTTGCTGTGACTGCAATAAATTGAACTGGTACTTGGGATTGTTATCTGGAATTTTAAGCTTCATTATTAGCATTTTTAAAAGGCAATATTAGCATTTTAGCATGCCACTCTTGCCTAGTTTTGAAGTCCAGGAAATAAGTTTTCCTTTTTGGGTGTGTCTAGTTTAACGAAGAGAAGGACGAGTGGGGACATGATAGCAGTCTTCCAGTATCTCAGGGGCTGTCCCAAAGAAGAGGGAGTCAAGCTATTCTCCAAAGCACCTGAAGGCAGGACGAGAAGCAACGGATGGAAACTGACCAAGGAGAGAAGCAACTTAGAACTAAGGAGAAACTTCCTGACAGTTAGAACAATTAACCAGTGGAACAACCTGCCTCCAGAAGCGGTGAATGCTCCAACACTGGATGTTTTTAAGAAGAAACTGGACAGCCATTTGTCCGAAATGGTATAGGGTTTCCTGCCTGAGCAGGGGGTTGGACTCGATGACCTCCAAGGTCCCTTCCAACTTTATTATTATTATTATTATTATTATTATTATTATTATTATTATTATTATTATTATTATTATTATTATTATTATTATTATTATTATTATTGTCAAAGCCATTTTTTTAATGTGAAAAAAAATGAATAGTTTATTTAGAAACTAAACAATAGAACTGTATCCCTGAAGGTTTCAAGGGTTAAAGACTCAGGTCTGGATGGAAAAGGAGTAGATGCAACATATTTTAAGGATGTCTGTTGTTTTTTTTCTCATGTTAAATTAATTTCTTTAATTATTCGATCTGTTGCTTTCTGCTGTGTCACATATCCTGTCTCGTTACTCAGAGGTCTTTGGGGAAACCACATCTCTAATGACCGTGTTAGCATCATCCCATCTTTCTGATCCATAGCAAAAGTAGAGCCTCAAGAAAATTAGCAAACCTGTCTATCCTGGGAAATCTCCCAGGACATTGGGATTCTAAGGATGTGGCCACACCCTTAAGGCAGGTAAGATATTCATCAGTTGAAGCATCTGGGGGCTCTGCCATTCTTTAACCACCTTCTCTACACTCTGACCAAAATACATCAAAAGAAATCCCCGACTCAGACATTGGACCAGCAATTTATTGTTCATTAGAATCTCAAGCTGCCACTGACAACGTTATCAAGGCCCTGATGTTGATGTTCACCAAAACTGGATCAAAGGGAGTTTGCCAATATACATTCGTATAATATTTCCTGGAAAATGTAGTTTGTAACAAATAGCATTTCCTGTCACAAGTCAGTCACTACACTGTAAATTATTATGTTATTGCTCAAAGTATGAGCTGTCTAGTGTTTCAAAGGATTTTTTTTTAATTATGTTAACACCAGTGAATATTATTTAACAAAGATCCTATCCCTGAATGGATTTCAAAAGGCTTTATTTTTGTGCTAAGGAATACATTATCACTTTCCATCACTAAAATTACAGCAATTGTAGTACTGTCTTGAAACGCTGTTCAGACTCTAAAAGTTTACGATTTGATTGCTAATACATTTCCCAAAAACTCTACAATAATTAAGTGGCATCCACTTTAATTATTTTTTTTTAAAAAAATAATTAAATTTCATTAGCACAAGAATGTTTTATACAGAGAGTTTCATTACATAGCCTATTTGATTCCATTCAGTTTTGTTTTTAACTGGAGGACTTCAGTCTTTTACGGTACTTCTGAAAGATGGCAGAAGGAAAGATGTAATTCAAAGCAATCAGATGTATGAAACTGATGCTCAGTGAATTATCTGATACTGATTTTTCAGTATGTGTGAATCAAATATCAGTGAAAATTGTAGGATGGAGACATTTTTTTTAAAAAAAATGCACACATATAAACCACAGAACCTACTTGGTCAATCTTGATTGATCTCAATCGATTAGCAGGTTCAGAGATAGTTGACAATTGGATGACGATCATTTAAGAATTCCAGGTTCTTGGATAGGCTGGAAAGCAGGGAGGGGGGATAACAAAAAAAAACAAAAAACCAGTGAGACTTCTTTTTTTTAAATGTATAAAGCAGAAGATTTTATTCAGAACTATACTTTCCCTTGTACATCCAATGAGAGTAAGAAGGATTTAAAAATAGAATATATTTTCTTTGTCTCATCTTTTACTTCTGAAATACAGATCAATGCAAGCTAACATCAAGGGTAATTAAATAATTGATTCTGAAAAGTAGGCTTTTAAACTATTTGTGAATCAAAGCCATAGTAGCATAATGAAGCAAATTCTGAGTTATTTGAGATCAATGGGTCAAATGGAAAGAAACTTTGCATACAGCAGAAAGATTTTCTTAACAAATTAAATGCATGAAATGACTTTATATTCAATGCATAACTGCCTTTCATCAAGATAGGAGATCCTGTTCGAAACATGAAATAAGGGCTCAATTTCTGCAACAGTATAACGTAATATAAACAGGTTGTGGTTGTTATTTGTTTAATTAATGAATCCGCTCTTGAGTCATACAGCATTTTTCTAATTTTTAACATAAATTTGTATTACCTCTGTGATGCTGTCAGCTAATAAGTAAACCAGACAGGAAACACAATGAAATGAAATGAAATGAAATGTGCTTTATTGTAGAGCTACCTTAATAGATTCTTGCAAATCTTGAAGTACAATTCTGCCACCATCTCCTTTACAGCCTCAAAAAATGGGGAGGGTCACATTTGAGCTTCTTACCTCTTACCAGGCTATGCAGTCTTTTATATTCTGTTCCCTAAGTCATGTCTTTTGACTCTGTCTCCCAACATCTTTCCCACATACAGTATAGACATCACTATGTAATCCATCTTTATTTACTTGCTCAAGTAAACACATGGGGTTTGGAGATATGCGCATACATGTACTCTTCCCCTGACATCTGTGCATATATAGCTTCCTGAATACATATTTTTAATTCACTAAAACCAGAATAGGGCAGTCAATTCACTTGACTGAATACACAGCAGCCTTATGATCAGGAACTGACCACATGTAGTATGATTTTATAGACTTTGTAGATGTATGAAAATCTAACCACTGTACTAAACTTCATTGAAATGTATTCCATCATTCTGGGGGGAAAAAAGCCAAACATACAAAAGCTGTAGGATATAACCAAGTTTCTCTTCCACAGTCAAATCAGTTCTGGTAACTCCTTGTTCAGATGGCCTCATTTTCACTACCGTATCAAATCCTGTTCTAACTAACTGGAGCCCTTGCAAGTTCAAATGAAAGTTTGAAAGTTTCAAATGAAGAATCTGCAGAACTGAAACAAGCAGCACTGTTCTGTACTAAACCTTGTAAATCAAGAAATTGTTGAAGTTTATATTAGTAATACTATTCGGCTTCCGGATAGTTTCACCTCGGTGCTCTTTTGCGCGCTTTAACTGGGAGCAATATTGATCAATGTGTCTTCCATAGTCCACAGTTACAGTTCCTGCTTTATATTGTCTTAACGAATCATAGTCAGTCTCAATTACTTTTGGATTAGATGCTTGTTTGTATGATGCATTTTAATATGTTCATCATTGTAATTCAGTGAGTGCTACCAAGTGTGAAGTATAGAGCTTTACATATTTTGACATAAAGTAAATACTACCCGCTTTTGCTTTCAGTAAATCTGACAAAACACAATAGTGAGCTTGGTGAACTGCAAGTTGGGAAACACTCCAAATACTGTGTTTACATTTTTTTGTTTTGGCTATGCATTTTTTGAACATCACAAACCCCATCTTTGAAACAACCAAAGGAGAATGACAATGGAGATTCTCAGTTATCCAGGTCATAGTTTTCTCAAAGGTGTTTTTTTTTTCTCCTTCAAAAGGCAACTGGACTAATTGATGAGGCTTCTTGGATGAGAAGCAAAACATTTTCTTCTTCTTCCTCAAGGAAAAAAAAACAGTCCAATTGCCTTTTGAAGAAAAAAGCACCTTTGAGACAACCGAGGGAGAAGAAAATCAAATGGAGAGTGATGTCCTTCAATATTAAAGGTCTGCCCTATAGTTTTTGAAGGACTATATCTAATGCAAGGTTGTATTTTCTTCAAGGTATCCTCCATGGAGACTTCAATAGTTTGAAGTAGCTAAGAGTTCCCTACTGAGTGATTGATAGCTCTAGGAGTAATTAATATTTGAATTGACAACCAGTAGCATGGTGGACAGACTCAATTCCCTTGCACGAGCTGGAGTGAAGGACGAGAGCCCAACCCTACCCCATGGCAGCTTTCAGGTCTCAAATATGGGCTTGCTAACCTCCTGCCCAGCATTCCAACCACTTGAGCCAACCATCATGCTCCAGTCTGTGAATAAGAACAAGTATTCTCATCTGTTAAAACAAGATAAAGCTAGATGTACACTAATAACTTAGGTATTTTGTTCTATCAGCCCAATAATAATAATAATAATAATAATAATAATAATAATAATAATAATAATAATAATAATAATAATAATAATAATAATAATAATAATAATAATAATAATAATAATAATAATAATAATAATAATAATAAAGTTGGAAGGGATCTTGGAGATCATCTGGTCCAACCCCCTGCTGAGACAGGAAACCCTATACCCTACCCTTTCAGACAAATGGCTGTCCAGTCTCTTCTTAAAAACTTCCAGTGTTGGAGCATTCACAGCTTCTGGAGGCAGGTTGTTCCACTGGTTAATTGTTCTAACTGTCAGAAAATGTCTCCTTAGTTCTAGGTTGCTTCTCTCTTTGGTTAGTTTCCATCCATTACTTCTTGTCCTGCTGGGACAAGAATGATGATGCTGGGAGCGATGATGATGTAATAACATCAATCCACAAATGCCTTTCCATATATGCTATTATTTTAACCTCCTCATAGTTTATTGGAGACACCATTGAATCCACTTGGGTTCACCATTACAAAAGAAGACTCAGATGGGCTAGTTTAATCATGATGAAACCTGGAATTTGATATTATTAGCAATGCCTCTCCAAATATATTACCTTTTCTGCTGAGATATTATCCTTCCTGTGCAATTTTGATCTATTCAAGAACTTCCTTTCTGCTGTTTTCAGTTGCACAATTGATTTGATTTTCATCTATTGGATTGAATATTATGCTTTACACTATAGCACATTTAGTGGAATGCAAAAGCTGAGCACCTCATTATTAAAACCTCTAAACGTCACCCCCCCATAACATGAAAGAAACTAATGAAATATGCTGGGTTTGGAAGGCAAATCTCAGAAATGTGTCAAGCTATTACCTTTTAATTCCAACTTTTTTTCTCCCATTTGGGTAGCATAGATAATAAAGCAACTTAATCAGTATGTTCCCCAATGCACAGACTATGAATAAAAATTCTAGAATATTGTTGTGGCTTTTTTTTCAATGGCAGCTTTGGTAAATGAACTAATGCATGAATAATTTAAATGGTGAAATATCTACCGTTCAGTGCACTGTGCTTGATTGTAACCAAATGAGTATGAAATTAAGTGCCAGGCACAAACAACTAGATCCGCACAAGTTGAGTTCAAACTAGCTACTTTATCATTCTATTGTTTATGCCTATTCCCCAGACTAGCAGCTTTTACCTGGGAAGGACTAAATAAGGCTCAACAGAATTCAGGGACCGTCAGACGGGACCTTGCCCTCTTGTGTTTACATAATGAGTTTAGTCCACAGGTGTCAAACTCAATTTCATGGAGTGCGGCATCAGCACTATGGTTGCCCTCAAAAGACCAGGTAGGTGTGGCTGGGTAGGCATGGCTGGGTGGGCGTGGGTGGGTCACTGAGATTAGGTGGGCATAATTGGCCCCACTTCCCTGAGGGGCGCCCGCCCATGCTTACCTCATCCTCAAGGCTGCTGCTGCTGCTGTGCTCACTCTCCTTGGCCAGGTTGCTCAAGGTGGGTGCAGGAAGGTGGCGGGGGAATGAGGCTCATGGGTGCCACTCTGAGGAGGCTGCTTGGCCTGTTAGGCTGCAATGGCAGCTTCCCCTCTGGGCTCACAAGCTTCCTAGGCTGAAGGAGAGCAGATGGGTGGCGGGGCTCCTGCTGGATGGGGTTGCTGCTGGTGGTGCCCGTGCCGCCTCCATCAAGGTGAGGCATGGAAAATGGCAGGGCGGGGATGGCCTGACTATGGGGCCCCGAGGTGCACAAGTGTGGTGTAGGTGGGGTGGGGCTGAGCGCATCTTATAGGACAGCCCGCGCTCACATCCGGCTGGCTGTCACTGCTGGCCAATGAGCAGCTGAGGAGCCAATGAGCTGTAGCTGCTGCTGGGCACTGCCAGCCCCCTGCACTAACCGCCTCCTCACTACTAACTGTGAGCACACCCAGTGGGAGTGCCAGGCTGGGGGGGCAGGGCTGAGGTGGCAGGGGGGGCCCTCGCCATCTCCAGGGCAGCCCCATGGGCCAGATCTAAACACGCCTAGTTTAGATTAATTTCTCACTTAAGCCTTCCTTCTGACTGGGACAGTTGCTCTCCAATACCAGACTTCTAGAGTACAGCAGAGATAAAATCTGAAATGTGTGAATATGGACATAGTGGAATTAGATTATATCACTTTAGAAAGCAAGCTAGTCACTTTTCTGAATTTCTACTTGAACCTAAAGAGCAAAACAAAGCATGGCAATAGGAGTTTAACAATAGCACGGTATAAATTGAGAAAGTAGCTTCCTTCCTAATATATTGCCCTTCTTTATTACACAAATATGATTTACTTTTGTCTATCTATGAGCATGAAAAATGGCACCTCCATTAAGTGCTAAAGTGATACACTTCATCTGTCCTTCAGTGCTGCAATTGTCAGCAAAGTCATCTGAAATAAATTTAAATGAGCTGAGTGGAATTGCTATTTGAAAAAAAAGACAGGATAAATAGATTGCTGGATAATATTTCTCAGAGCTCTTTCAGATAACCAGTTTGTCAGCTTCCCACCTCTTATGATTATAATTTGCATTTGAGTTTGTTCTGGATTATGTAAACTATTTGCATATCTATTCCTTTCCTACTCTTTCTTACAACTGTGGAACATACTGTAGGCCAGAGAGAGTGAACAGAATATTCTCCAAAACTATGAATTGCTTTTATTAACTTATTTATGGACATCTGGGTTCTTTTATAGTTAATACTTCATTATCTTCTTATAGTCCTCTCTGTAAATTTTGAGACTTTTTATTTATCACCTTGGATTTTTTTTTCTGCCAATATTTATAATGCAGTCAATAATAAAGAAGAGAATGAATATCCTAGCCTCATTTCTTTACTAATTTCGAAATCTACAGAGAGCTCCATTAGTCATAATCTTTACTTTTCGCTGTTGATATACTTTTAACCCAAGCTTAGAATTCTTGTTCAGGATTCATTTATTAAGAAACACCATCAGGAATTGCCACTTCAGATTGTCAAAAGCTTTTTCTACATCCCCGAATATTACCATTATCACATTCCTCCTCCTGTTTCTCTTCCTCCTGCTCCTCCTCCTGCTCCTCCTCCTCCTCCTCCTCCTCCTCCCCCTCCCCTCCCCCTCCTCTTTTGGTCAATATGTATAATATCTGAATCACATTTCTTTAGTCTATCAATATTGTTCTAAATCTTTTGTAATGTATGTTCAACAAGGAAATTGGTCTATAGCTCTGGTTGCTATGGGTTATGCCCTTCTTTGTAAATCAAAGTAATATATATCACTTTCTATGTTGGTGGTCTTGTCTTTGTTTTTGTTTTAGTTTCACTCATATTTGTTAGTGGTTCTAATAATTATTCACACTCCTCTTAATATTAAGCTATCAGTTCATCTAGACCAGCCATCCAGTCCCTTCATGGCCTGGATTATTTGTCAGTAATTGTTTCTTTGAATTTATGTGTTAGTGATCTTGTCTAACCTCCTTAAATTCTATTATGTCTAACTACCTAGAATTCTGTTTTCCCTCTTTTCAATTGCCTTTGATTTTTTCCAAGCATAAAAGTCTTCTTGTTTTTCCATTACGGGCTCAAAATTTGTTACCGGCAGCTACATCTTTAGTGTTTCCAGTGAGCAGTCTTTTTTTTAAATTCTTTGTTCTTCCTAGTGATCCAAATTATTCAACAATTGTTCTCCAACAGAATAATCAAAATACTTCACACACGTTTCTCCTAAGAAGCAGATGTTCCTTTATTTTATGGATACAGACATCATCCTTATAAAGGCTTTGTTCTTTTCCTTTTCCTTTTTTAGCTTAGAACATTATAGCCATCCAAACATGAGGTTCTCAGCACATGAACAACTATAGCTAGATTGTGTTTGTCCAGAAAAAGAGTTTATTTTTTATTTCAAATAGTACAGACTGACCTGTCAGTGGGGAACTAATGCTGCCCACATAGTATGAAAATGAGCATAAAAGGCTATTAGACAAACAATGAATTAGCTATACATTATTAGCTATTATTCATAAGGAGATTGCAGTGCCTTGGAAAATTGCCTGTGTCTGTTTGTCTGTCTGTCTGTCTGTCTGTCTGTCTGTGTTTGTATAGCAGTAGGAATTAACACATAATTTGGAGGCAAAAACAACTCAAAGTATCTTAGCCAAGAAATTATTGTACATTAGAACACTGTGTTTATTTTTGAACAATACAGGTCTGTGGTTTTCTTCCTGAAGTTGTATACATATTTAAGAAGGATCAGCTGTGGGACTGAGAAAAAGGGCAGCTTTGAATTCAGAAGCAATGAATCTCTACATGCAAGTTCTCAAAGAAATGTTTCTAGACAGGATCAGTTTGTTTGAACCAGTTGTTAACTCACTAGATCGGGGGTCTTCAAACTTGGCTGAGGAATTCTGGGAGTTGAAGTCCACAAGTCATAAAAGGGCCAAGTTGAAGACCCCTGCACTAGATAATAGAGAAGAGCAATGGTTTGCAAAACTTATGCATTTAGCAGGCTATGTAGGCAATACATTCAGAAGACCAATGGTCTCTGTACACCTGATAATGCCAGATCAGGAAGACTAGAAATTAAGAATGAGGCAGAGTGCCATATGCTACCCCTTGGAGAACCAAGGGGGAGAAGCCCTGTGTACAGCCCTGTGTACCTACAAACATAAAGATGCACACCTTCTGTGGGAGCCAACTTTGAGCATGTGGCTTCTGCCAATGCCTTCTACTGTTACTCAGTTTGTGCCAATTGATGCCATGGGATTCGTAATGACTTTGGCGAATAGGGGGAAGAGTGAGAAATGTTGCCTAGAAAACAATTAGATAAGAGACTCAGGAGTCCCCAGTGGTTTGGTAGTCTAAGAAAGAAACTTAGGAATGACCTGCCTTAATGAATTAAGCAGTTAAAATTGTTGATGGAAAGTTTGTACTTTCAGAATTGCAAGATTCCATTAACAGTAAAGTAGATTTTGCTCATCTAATCATGTTTCCCTTTTGGCTGACAGTTATTGCCTAATTGAGAAAATAACAGTGCCTTGATGGTTGATTTGGTCAATGGGATATTTAAATAGAAAGCTATTAAGGCATGGCCAGTACTTCTTTTTTATCATTATTATGGATCTTCATCCTTTCATTTTTTTCACCAGCTGTGAAATATATTAAGCTCACAGAATGATTAGCCCAATATTACCCAGGTTGCTTTTGTGGGTGACTTTGGATTTGAAGCTATATCTACCCAGTTTCTCAATACCTTAACCACTGCACAGGCTGTCAATCTAAATAGTTAAGTGTTCAAAGTCAAAAGATGCAACTGATAATAACAAGAGTCACATTTGTGATACTACTGTAGCATCTTAAATCCAATCTGGAATGAACTGCCCCCAGAGATCAGGGTGATCCCTGATCTCCCTTCCTTCCGCCNTAAGACATGGTTGTTCCAGCTCGCGGGACTGGCCTAGGGGAAACTTTTAGAGGGGTTTTAATTATATTTTAATTAGATTAAATTTAAATATTTCCTTTTTAATTAATTTTTAAATTGTAATGTTATTTATGTATTTTATCTGATTGTTAGCCGCCCTGAGTCCGCAAGGAGAAGGGCGGGATATAAATTTAATAAATAAATAAATAAATAAATAAATCTCAAACCTCTTTTAATTTATTTGTAGGTTTTACCAACAAGTTTTAATTCATTAGAGTTCAGCCAGATGGCACAATGGTTATCAATTGTCTATTTTACAGTGCTAAGCAGTTTTCTGGACTCAACCTCATCAGGCTAAGATAATGGGATTTAAATTTGTAATGATGATCACATCTGCCTTTTCAAATAAAATGAAGCTTTGATGGAGGATTATGTGAATAAGAAAAAAAATCATTGAAATAGGGCCTCAGGGGAGGCTTAAATAGCAAGAGATTATTATGTTCAAACAACACTCCTTAAGAAAAGAAAGTCAGGTTTTTTTTAAAAAAATGTATGAGTTGATACTATATTCATGGGAAAGATATGAAGTCACTGCAGCGTTGAGTTAAGCATTCTCTTTTGTCATGAAGATGCATGATGGAAAGACATCTCCAAGAAATTTAAAGATTATAAAAATGTACTTCCCAGAAGATGCCAGAGATTACTGCACTGATAAAAAAAATAACTTATTTTCTGTAACTCGATCATCGTGTTTCATTTCCCAGGTACAGGGTTTTTTGGGGGAAGGGGGTCCAATTAAAGATATGCTAAGAAAGAAATACATTCACTGCATTTTTTTCCTATCTCTAACTTGAAGATTCTGCTTTATGCTACCACTTAATAGTCATCTGGGTTTTTTTGCAGCCCAGATCTGGTAAATGTGGCTAAATCTGGTTAAATCCCTTGTTTGGGGTTTTTAAATATAGCACAATTGAGAATTCCCTGGAAAGGAATAATAAATTAATAAAAAGGGAAAATACTTCTTCTTTTCTTTTTAGTTTATATTATTTAGCCTTGGTTTTTTTTTTTTTAACAAAGTACAGATTCTTTAGTAGTTTGAAATTTAATTATTTATACCTTTTTTAAAAAAAAATCTGCAATTTTTATTACTTTTTAAATTAACCACATCCATACTTTAACCCTGTATCAGTGATGCATCATCTTCACTTTTAGCCATACCCCTTTTCACCATTCTGACTGCATTTATCACTTTCTTTTCATCACTTTAAAAAAAAATCCCATTCGATAGAACTACAAATCTCTAAAATGCTTCTAGCACTTCAGACTCATCCCAAATCATTTCATCACTGTCTGTTAAGCTGCCCTTAAATAAGTCTTCCAACTGATTGTGTACTACTAATTAATACATAATATATTGTCCAGAATCCAGAAAGATGGGAATGTGACTTGCATGAAGGGCTAAATGTGAAGCAGAGGATTTGAATGCACTGTTGTTCCTAAAATAACATTCTTCTTGCTATTATTCAAATTATAAAGAAACCTGGAACACTTTCCCTTTTTTTCAATTTAAATAGATTGCCACTGATAAGTAAGTAGCTTGAGTACCATTAATGTTAATTTAGAATGCATTAGCATGTTGCACTGGGTAATATCAACTTCAGACTAACCACTAAAGAATTGTAGCCCTCATAGCTTCCATGCTGTTTCTTTCAATTATTGTTGTTATTATTGTTCTAATACCTCTGAGAAGCACATCCATTTCTAAATGTCCTTGATGCTTCTTATTAAAAGCAGTACATAAGATAAACACACCATAATGCACTGTTTGTGAGAAACAGCTGCCACTCTTATGTCCCATTCAGAAATGTTGAACTTTCTCTTATTTAAAAGGCAGAAATTAGTAATGAGAATGTTAAATCAGACTTTCTACCCCAAAAGGTCCAGAAGGCATCTGAATCTTTGTTTATTTTTTCAGCATGTTTATTTGGGTATGGAAGAAATTATATTCCACAAAGCTACCAATTTGTTCTAGTGATCTAAGACATTGGAGTAGAGACTCTGAATTCTCATCCTGCCTTAAGCATGAAAACCAGTTGCACGACTTTAGACTAAATTATTACCCTATGAAGATGATATTAGCAAGCCACTTCTGAAAATGTTGCCCCCAAAGTCTGCAGGGCCTTATTCCTATAGTCAACTGGAGTCAGGGTTGACTCTGTGGACCATTAACCAATTTATCTAGTTCCTCTGAAGAGCCCATCCATAGTCAGGATCAAGAAGGATATCTTCACGTTTTATGTTACCTGAAGAAGGTCATGTTCAAGAATGTGAAAGAAAATAAAACCAGTGGAACAACCTGCCTCCAGAAGCGGTGAATGCTCCAACACAGGAAGATGGCCACTTGACTGCTAGCCCTTAGGAGCCTTGTACTGAGTGAATTAAATCAGTGACTGAAGAGTGACTGTCTATAAATCACCTTTGGAAGTACGGCATCTGCTAAAGTCACTTTTCATAACATCCATTCTGTGACCTGCTTAAGTTGTTTCTTTATGGTCAGGAAAAAATGTTCTCTGATTTTCTTTTTTTTAAAAAAAATAAATTCTCTCTCTGTGTGGTGTGTGTGTGTGTTTAAAGAAAATTACTTCAGAGACTGTGTTTTGGGATTGTTATTTCCTCATTATTCCAGCAACCCACAACTACCATCATTTATACATATATGCATACACACACAACTTTGTCAGGTTTGTGATAACTCCTTAGGATGCTTTGGCAGATGAGGGAAATTTTAAAGCTCAATGTGGAATACATTATTGGAGTGTTACTAATTGAATACCATTTATTTTTAAAGGAAATAGAGGAATATCTATTAATTTTCTATTAATAGAAAAACAATTCATTAATATTGTAAGCTGCATGAAGCCACTGTATATGAATTGAGCAGCCCTGTGCATGTCTTATTAATAAATAAATAAAATCTGCAATACTGATAATTTTCCCAGATCCAATTTCTATGTTAGGAAATAAAATGTAGTGGGTATGAATGTTGCAGCAAGAACTTATTTCGCAACTAACAACAACAACAACAACAACAACTTCTGTTACTTCAATGTTCTTTACAATAAAATTGCAAAGAAAATTAATAATTAAAACAATGGTGTGTGAAATGAGTTATTATAATGATGAATATTCCAAAAATAAGGGTTAAAGAAGAATTATAGAAGTTCAACGAGTAATGTCAAACCATGAAGGTAATAAATCAAAGACTGTCTCAACATAGGAGTTATTTTCAGAGTGCAACAGGTGCCTCATGCGCTATGAGATGAACACCAAATTCCAGCTTAAGCTGTTGCTTTGCTTTACTTTGTGGTCTTTTTGAGTCCTCCTCAGCTTTTCCAATATTGTAGCCAAAATAAACCACTTTTGCATGACCTGAAACTTCTTCCAGGTTTCCACTGACTTATTACAAGCTCCAAAGGCCTCCAAAGCAATGTCAAAAATCTCATAAAAGCAAATGGTTGTCAATAAAGCAAACAGTATTGTTTTCATGGCATAAAGAGAAAGACCCACAAGGTATGCATTACAGTTCTTTTGGTGTTCAAAGAATAGAGACAGGGCTAGCTTAAAAAGAGCTTCAATAGCTTTACTTTCAAAGTTTTGGATAACAAGTAAGAATCTATGCCATTTTTATGACTTTATAACCTGAGCAAAATCACTGGATTATCGTTATTAAGATTATTCTTCAAACTGCCAGCTCAACTCCTGTTTCAGCTCTGTTGTGCCCAAGCTGCTGTCTATACAAATTCTATTTCTCTGTCATTAGAAACTGAGCCTATTACAGTCCTCATTCTTTAATAAAGTTACACAATGACAATTTTCTCCATTCCAATATCACCAGTCCTTTGATCATTAGTATATTATTACCTTGAATTAGAGAATGAAATCAGAGTGAAAGAGTGTGTGTGTGTGTGTGTTTATATACATGCAAGTTTGTGTGTATGTGTTTGTACACCCACCCACACACAGAGGATGCATAAAAAGTCAGGCCTCATAGCCCAATCAGAGTAGGTGTTATTAATTAACCTCCCGAGGGCCTGAGATAGGTAGATGTTGATGTTTGATGATGTTAGAAGTATCATCACAGATGTCAGCTACTAAAAAGGACCTGTTTTGTCCTGTTGTGTTTTAATATAAAGATGGGGCTGCATTTCATTTTATTATACGAACATACAAAATATACCACATATCATTTTTTTACTGGCAGTGGGGGGGGGGTCAACCCATTCTTTAGTAAAGTAAAAGTGATAAAAGATTTATGAGTTTGATCAGGCTGATAGAAAGACATCAGTTTGTTTATTTATTTATTTATTTATTGAAAATACTCTTGAAAATTGGTATTGCCTTAGGACTAGTCCCAAATGTCTTTTTTAACTTCCTTTTTTTTGTCTTTAAGTCCATTAAATCTACATGACACGATGTTTTGCAAATGATTTGCCATTGCTTCTTTCTTAGGCCTCGGAGAGAAGGATGGATACAAAGTTGCCCAGTGTTTCCATGACTAAAACAGGATTAGAACTCAGGCCTCCCTAAACTTTGTCCAGCATTTAATCTAGCATATGCTGCATGTGCTGGCTACATATGTGGAAATCAAAAACTAATCATACAAGGGTAGCAGTTAGATTAATTATTCTTACATTCTGAGATTGCACAATGCGCCATTACTGAACAGAGAGATGCTGTAATCCACTTTATTCTTTCAGCATATAAAACTGGATCAGATCAGATTTAAAGGACAACTTTTCTTTAAAAGAAAGTCTGACTCTTTAAGTTTTCAAAATCATTTTCACATGCATTTTAGTATGTATGGGAGCAGTTTACCAAGCTTGCAAGTCAATCAATATTTAGTAAAATAATTGTGAAAAAAATAGATAAATTGTTCTATTTGAAGATTACCTTTGTTGCTTGTCTCTTTTTATAAAATTAGTTTTGCTGAAGGACCATCATATAGTACATGCCTTGGGGAAATAAAGCAGTGCATTTTTATTGTCTCCAAATCTATTTTATGCTCTGTTGGTGTCAGCACTAAATTTGAAGTAGAAATCTCAGACAATGAGAGTAGACAATCGTCTTGGGAAAAATATTCAAATGAAACTTTTGTGGTTATACATGAAGAGATATCACTTTCCTTAAAATACAGATCTATGCATAAATGGAAGATTATGTCATGAGTGCAAAATTCCAGGTCTTTCAAGAACATGTTTTATAAATTATATAAGAAGTCCTTTTTTACTCCAATTTCCAGTAAAGTGTCAGGAAACCAGTAAAATATAGACTCACTCCTTCACATCAGTGTCACAACAAAAGGCAGAGCCACAACTGATCTTCACACATACACACACACACACACACAGAGAGAGAGAGAGAGAGAGAGAGAGAGAGAGAGAGAGAGGGGGGGGGGGAGAGGCTGTCCTTAACTGTTGTTGATTTATGTAAACAGAAAAAAATCCACAGGCAAACATAGTTGCTTAAAAATTGTAAGAACTATAGTATTTAGATTACTATATAAGATGATGATATAGGGAAGTTGCTTTTAAACATTTATACTCCATTTATATTAGAAAAGAAAGAGCACTTAGAGCAGGGGTGTCAAACTCGCAACATCACGTGACATGTCACAACATATCGCAACTTTTTTTTTTTCCATTGCCGGCAATGGGGTAGGCGTGGTTTTGCCATGATAAAGTGAGGAAGGGGGAAAACAAATTCAAACTTGTAAAATTCTGTTATTAGAGCTGTTAGAATAAAAGTGGTCCTGATCTATATGGTGTTGGTATTTTCTATCTTGTTGGACTATCTTGTTGGACTCACACAACCTGAACAGAATGTTTACCATTGAATGTAAGGAGAAGGCCCTTCTAGACTTCTCCACTCAACAGAAGAGATACTCTGAACATGGTCCTCATTTGGGGCCATGTGACTCCATGTTTGGCTACTTTTATCCCTCCATCAGGGTGTCTGAACATCTATTTAAGAGAACTCTTACAGCTTGCCCTTTCTTTCCTATGACAGAGGAAACAATGGGTTGTTTTTTTTTACCCATTCAGCTTAGCATGTATTTATTTGCTGGGTGTAAAAATTGAAGCAGAATTAATTAACCAGATGATTTCATGGAGTTATTAGGGAAATGCAAGCTAGACATATGGAACTCTACGGATGTACCATTAATTACCCTTGGCATGTCCTGACTTGACAAGAACATTTCTCAGCTGTTTTGTTCTCCTAAAATTGACTTTCTTTTTTTTTTTTTGCAATATTTCAGGGATGATAAGAACTACAGTTTCTGCCCTTTTGATTTAACAAATAATTGTATATGATACTTGTGCAATTAGTGTTGAACTGTTCTCGTTTGTGACTGTGCACTCCAGATTTCCTTAATTTCATGCCCTTCAGATACATTGAAATTACAACTCCAAGTTACAACCATAATGGAATAAAACAACTACAGAGTACAAGTTGTAGAAGCCTAATGTACTCAGCATTGTACATGACTCACATGAGTATATATGAAGGAGAAGGGAGCAGATTAAAGGAAAAAAAAGTATTTATTTGGATATTTTACCATGCCAGGCAGCCTAGAAATTTTATTGTCAATAAAAACTAGGCAATAAGGCTATAACATTAGTAGGTCCTAGAGCCATAGGTACTGCTCACTGTCTTAATAAAATTGGAATATCACTCAGAGCATTGCCACAGATTTTTTTATTCATTTCTTCACCCCTGTCCTTATGTGAGAGTTTAATTAACGTTCAGAACCTCATTATATTTTCATTTCTAGAAAGAAGTGCAGAGACCATGGAAGGGAAACGGGAATGCCATTGTCAACTTCACATCCTTTCAATCAAGCCAGAGTTGTGCTAGAACTGATGAAACCTCAGCCCATTTAATTCTCTATCTTAACAGCTTGCTGGCTAGGAACTGATAAAAGGATTTATGTTAGTCCCATCATATCATTCCTGCTGATTCAGGAGAGCTGTGGGTTGCTAGTAGAATTTAGCATCCTTGACATCCTTAAAATATTCTGGATAAAGGCTGATTATAAAATAAGTCTTGATCACAATTGAAATAGTCCCTTTTGAGGTCACCTTTAAGGACATGTTCTCTCTTCCAGTGATTAGGTACTGTGGAGAAATCTAGGGACAAAATTTGGAGCTATATGATTCAGAATTACTTATTGGAAGTCAAAGGTAAAGCACATAGTTTGAATGTGTCTCTATTTAAAAGAAACTTTCATCTCTTTGCATGTAGTAATATCCTTATTTTGGTGAGAGAGTGTTTACTTATATAACAATATTGGTTACCTACCTGAATCCAAAGATTGTGGGATACATACAAAGTATACATGTAGTAACTAAAAATACAATAGAAATCAACCTATTATGGGAATACCTTGCCCCTAGAGAAGGCTGTAATGCTGGGAAATGTAAAAAGAAAGAGAAGAAGAACAAGATCAGAAGAAAGATGGATGGACTCAGAGTGATGATGGAAGAGATGAAAGACCAGGCTACATTATCGGGAGAAAATCTATCTGTATAGTTGCTAAGAACTGACTATGAATTGAAGGCACATAAACAATCAATCAATCAACCATTCTAGAATGAATGGAAACAATTAATGAGGGATGAATGCATGGTGGAGTAACATTACTTTACCACCAGAAAGGAAAAAAGGAAATGTATATTCCTGACCTTCAATCAAAAATTCTCATGTATTTTAATGAGCAGCAGGAGTGACTACAGAGCTGGCCTCCAAATGTTGTACCTTGATGGGAATCAGGAATGAGTAAACTTGAATCTACCTCTAGATAAATATCTTTATCTACTGATTAAAAATACATCATATACCTAATGGATTGACCCATCTAAAATGGAAAGATATCAAATCTTCATGGGAAATAGTTGTTCAAAAAAACCTGAGCCCCTACGGGGGATTCTCCAGGGATGCCATCTTAACTTTAGAGTCAGATCAAGTTAGATCAATATTAAGGTGAAGGATCTGAGATATAGAGGGCCAAACAGAGATTGCGGTTTTTTTCTCATAATGTTAATAACCAAATCTTAGCATTTAAATCAGCTTCACATTTATATCATATTACTCAAATTCAGGAGAGCTTTATCTCTAGTTTGATTTAATGCTTTCCCCATGGATGTTTTAGGAGGGAAATATAGAAAAACTCTATATGAAACCCAATATTGCCAGATCTCAGGAGAAGGTGAGTCGTGACCAAAATTGGATGCAGTATTCCAAGTGTGGCCTTACTAAGGCATTGTAAAGTGGTATTGCCTTAGTAAGGCCACACTTGGAATACTGCATCCAGTTTTGGTCACCATGATGTAAAAAAGATGTAGAGACTCTAGAAAGAATGCAGAGAAGAGCAACAAAGATGATTAGGGGACTGGAGGCTAAAACATAAAAGGAACGGTTGCTGGAATTGGGTATGTCTAGTTTAACGAAGAGAAGGACGAAGGGGGACAGGATAGCAGTGTTCCAATATCTCAGGGGCTGCCCCAAGAAGAGGGAGTCAAGCTATTCTCCAAGGCGCCTGAAGGCAGGACAAGAAGCAACGGATGGAAACTGATCAAGGAGAGAAGCAACTTAGAATTAAGGAGAAACTTCCTGACAGTTAGAACAATTGACCAGTGGAACAACCTGCCTCCAGAAGCGGTGAATGCTCCAACACTGGAAGTTTTTAAGAAGAGACTGGACAGCCATTTGTCTGAAATGGTGTAGGATTTCCTGCCTGAGCAGGGGGTTGGACTAGATGACCTCCAAGGTCCCTTCCAACTTTATTATTATTATTATTATTATTATTATTATTATTATTATTATTATTATTATTATTATTATTATTATTATTATTATTATTATTATTATTATTACTACTACTATTATTATTATAGGACAATGGCCCTTACTGAGAAGATAAATAGACCTTCCTTCTAAGGAGGCAAATATATTCCCTATGAAGACAATGCCAAATTTAGTTTAGCATTATGGACCTACTGTGAAGTTATCATCATCACATTTTTGCACTTAGAGATCGGACTATTGGAAGGAAAAGGTGACTTTACAATGTGTAACTGGGCAGAATAATATCTATCAGATAAGGGTGAGCAGGCATCAGCCTATTATTTTTGATTGTTCACTTTTTGCTTCAGGTTTCTTTATTTACGAAAGATTAAAAGTGAAGCACAACACTGCAAAGCAAAGCAAATCCTCCTCAAACACACTTTTAGTAGCACTTTATTTACATAGTCAATTTTTTTTCGGGGGGGGAATAACTCTTGGTCCCCCAGAGATATTTTGAATAACAGTAATAAAATTAACAAGTAGACCAACTTTGCCTTCAACAGATTTGCCTTCGATAACTTGGGATTCTAGGATGGGCTACACCAGTGGTTCTCAACCTTTTTAATGCCGCGACCCCAACCGGTTGTAAGTCGAGGACTAAACCGGTTGTAAGTCGAGGACTAAACCGGTCGTAAGTCAAGGACTAAACTGGTCGTAAGTCGAGGACTACCCAACCGGTCGTAAGTCGAGGACTTTCCCTGCCCGGGAGCGCCGCACATGTGTGGTTCCGCCCCCTGCGCCGGCCGAGGTGTAGCTGGCAAGCGGCAGAGACGGAGCAGGCCGACTACCACCTGGCCCAGCCCAAGGGAGGTAAGGCACCCACCGGAAAAGGGGGAAAAAATGGTGGACAAAAAAAAATGGCGGACAAAAAAAAATGGCGGACAGCCTTGCTTGGCGACCCCCGTGAAATGGTCGATCGACCCCAAATGGGGTCCCGACCCACAGGTTGAGAACCACTGGGCTACACACAGCAAGGTTCACCCATGGGAAACATTTCAAATCAGATCTTTATTATGATCATAGAGCAGGACAGACAAACTACTTGTTTAAAATGTATACAGCTGCCCATCTTACTAGAAGCGACTGTTCCTAAGAGTAACTCAACATGCTCACCAGTGTATTAACAGGCCGATCCCTGCTCTCCATAATGCAAGATACTTTATTTTTTTAAAAAAAAAAACTAAGCGAAAATGAACATTTAGTGCACAGGCTCCCTGTGGCTCTACTCTTGATTACAATCGACAAGTATTGTATACTTTACAATTGCTCGCCCAAAAAAAAAAAGAAGATAATTCAGAATGCTAAAATTTATAATGAACTGATTAGCCCCCTATGCACAACTGAATGACAAAATTTATGTGGAAATGACTCTGAGGTAGGATTTAAGCTACAGGAGCTTCAGTGGCGTCCCAGTTATGCTGAAACAGGTCATAAAAGCACCCATTTTTGAGAGTCCTATGACAAGTAAATCCAGCAGGTATGCTATATCAGGAAAAAGAATCCTTTCAGTGCAAATTATAAATTACTAGAAACTTCTTAAGTTGTGCCAGGTATAATTACAGATATAGTCACTGCATTTATTCAATGAGAGCAATTATAATTATATCCCAAGGAAGGCTGCTACACTGAAAGGTGAAAACTACAAGAGTCAAGCTAAAGAGACGTTGCTTTAGAATATTAATGCAGTTTGTATTCTTTTTTAAATTCACCTCTTCAAATTATTGTTAATCCCACTCGAATTCTAGAAAGTGGTATGGATCTGTTTGTGTGTGTATGTGTGTGTGTGTGTGTGTGAGTAAGTGAATGATTTTGCTTTAGCACTTTACAGGAGCAAAACATAGGCTGATGAAATATATTCTCCTGCTTTCAAAGTATTTGCATGATATTTGATCATTTGCATAATTTATGTAGTATCTTATATCTTCCTTGATCTCTTGTGCTCCAATATCCTTAGATTCTAAATGGTAGATGGTAATTAGGATTTTTTTAAACATTTCATTATACTAGACCTGGTTCACTTGAGTGGGATTCAATTTGTAAGAATATATTAACAATTCACTAATACATATATGCTAAATTTTTGGATTGCTAGCAAAGATTTCTTCTTCCCATATTTGGACCGAGAGGGTGCATAAAAAAAAAAACACTCAAGACACACACACACACACACACACACACACACACGTATGTAGAATGTATTATTGATTATTTATAATTTTGGAGTAAACACAACGCCTTTGTACTAAAAATAATAATAATTTTCCATTCCAAAAAAGTCAACCCTTGCTTATAAAACAAATATTCAAAAAAGAGAATACAACCGACTAAAATCATGCATCTTTTATTTCCCCCTTTATGGAGAGCAGATTTTAAAAAGAGAGACATTTCACACGTAGGAAGGAAATTATGTCTTTAATATGGAAACTGAACCTGATATTCTGAAATCTACTTGTCCTGCTGTAATTCTAAATGGATTTTGTAATCAGAAAAATAAGGGGTATAAATACCTTGTCTACTGCAGTTGCTGCTCCTGTTTGTTTCCACTTTAGTTTGCTTGCCAATAACTATTTTCATCTAGCATTAGAAAGAGAAACTCAAGCTGTTCAGAAGCACAATTGCAGGACCACTTTCTACTGGGTGAAAATTAGACCTTTTGTGTTTACTACCTGTCTGGATTCCCTTCCAGCTTCAGAAGCATTGTGACTGTTTTAAAGCACCCACCTTCACAAATGTCTAATAAGTGCGGAGCAGAAAAGGCAGCTTTTTAAGGAGTGGGTGTTTGCACACCAAAAGGGGCAGAGTTGGTAGGAAAAAGAACTGCTGGTGAAAGAGGTCAAGTGGAGAGAATTTAAAATTTAATTTTGCCTGGACTATTTCCCAGAAAGTGAAATGCATAAATTACTGCCCCTTATGGACCATTGATGTTGTCTTCTCATTGACCTTTCAAAAGGCCCTGCGAAGCTAGGGTAATAAGAAAACAAATTGTACCTACCATTTATTTTATTTTATTTTTGCAACAAAGAGTGAAGAAAAACCACGTGCAGTGCATGTAAAACTTGAGTATTTTCCATTAAAAGAAATGTGTGTGTAGTGAATAACCTTTCAAAAATTAAAGGAACATACAAGCCACGCCGTTTCCCTTAAGGCTCAAATTTAGAGCCCTGAAATCTTTCTTTTGAATATAGATAGTCCTCAACTTTTAACAGTTCATTTAGTGACCATTTGAAGTTACAACAGCACTGAAACAAGTGAGTTATGACCATTTTTCACAGTTACGACTATTTCAGCATCTCCATAATCACGTGATGAATATTCAGATGCTTGGCAATTGACTCATATTTATGACGGTTCTAGTGTCCCAGGGTCATGTGATCACTTTCTGATGAGCAAAGTCAATGGGGAAGCCAGATTCACTTAACAACCATGTTGCTAACTTAACAATTGCAATGATTCACTTAACAACTGTGGCAAGAAAATGAAGCAGAATTCACTTAATAACTTTCTCGCTTAGCAACAGAAATTTTGGGCTCAATTGATGTCATAAGTTGAGGGCTACTTGTAACGATAATCATAATGCACTAAACCAAAAGACAAAAACTATCCTTCTCCCTCTTTTTCAGCTTAATCTTATATTTTTTAAGTTCAACTACTGATCACCTATAACTGTGTGTTCTGTGATCTGGCCTGAGTTGTGATTTCAGATGCCTCTTATAAATGAATAAAATAAATAGCTGAATTGCAGTTAAAGATAATATAATGAATTAAATTATATCTTAGAGTCAAAAGTGATTTGACTGATATTACATATAGCTTATTGATGATGCTTGATTTCATCTTCATTCTTAATTTTAAAAAAAAAACAATTTGATCTGCACAGTCTGGTCTAGTGTACAAATAAGAATACAATTGTCCTTTGGATTCTTTAGAATCAAAAATCTACCTTCTAAAAGTACACCGATGTGAGTGTGCATATTTTAAGTTAAGCATCAGTACTTTATGGACAATATCTTTTGCATTTTCCCCCAACGATTCCCATTAAGCTTAATAGGGAAGATGGTTTCAGTGCCATCTCTTCCATCAAGGAGAACTTTTGGTGAAAATGTAATGGGAGACTTATAGAGTTCTTGCTTTCACTGTTCTTGCACAGCTAAGCATTGTAATATTTTATTACTATTTCACATTCTCATGGTTTGCCACGATCCAAAGGAGTGATAACCAAGAACATTTGCCATATGACGGCTTTTCCAATTAGGAAAACTGGAATAGCCACAGAAGCAGCAGGAGAAGACATCAATAGTGCTCTATGCAACAGTTGATTAGTCTTTTTGATTTTGATTTGCTTCTCAATCTAATTACAAGCTCTGGATTTTTGGAGTGATCTCACATCAAAGCAGTTTGAACCCATTGCCTTTTCAGGGCTATGCAAGGTTGGCTGAGCAGTGTAATCTACTGCAACTATAACCCAGGATATATATCTCAATGGTCAAAACCAGGTAAGCAGCTTGTAAATAATTTTTTAGAAAGGAAGGTGACTCACAATGGGTGCACTTTCCAATTTATCCTACATAAAAAGACAAAACACAATGGTTCTTTCCCTGCTTGCTGAGAAGAATTTTTATAAGGCCCCAAACTGAATAATAATCCATTCTCATTACACTGTTACAGAAACCTCTTTTCTTTTTTCTTTTCAATAGCAAATTTGTGCTCATGAATATTTGAAGAACAGGCTGAAATCCTATCTAGCGTAAGATTAAGGGGACATATTTATTGGTTATCGAAATAGTTTGTGTGGCTAATCTAAATGCTATATGCAGGAAAGTTAATCGCTTGCATAGTCCAGACTTTAGATCTGCCTATGAAAATTAATTTTAAAGGGAAAGACACCTTACACTTGAACATAGTCCCTTTGCCATGGTATAATCCTCTTCTTGGTCATGTGATTGGATCCTGGATTTGTAATTTTATCCTTCAGTGCTTTTGATTACTCTTTCATATACTGTATACTGATTGCTTGCCATATTTAGTAGTATGAGAGGATCCTCCAAGATGCAGGAACTTATTGTACAGATATGAGCACACGGAGAAAAATATAAGGCACAAAAATCATTTGCAGNCAACAAGCGGGACTGGCCTAGGATAATTTTTAAGAGGGGTTTTTTAGAGGGTTTTTAATTACTTTTTAATTAGACAATTTAAATATTTCATTTTAATTAATTTTAACTTGTGATTGTTAGTGGTGTTTTTAATTGATTGTCAGCCGCCCTGAGTCCGCAAGGAGAAGGGCGGGATATAAATTCAAATAATAAATAAATTAATAAATAAATAAATTTAAATCAGCTTCATACTTATATCATATTACTCAAATTCAGGAGAGCTTTATCTCTAGTTTGATTTAATGCTTTCCCCACAGATGTTTTAGGGGGGAAATATAGACAAGCTCTATATGAAACCCAATATTGCCAGATCTCAGGGGAAGGTAAAGTCATAGGACAATGGCCCCTTACTGAGAAGATAAATAGAACTTCCTTCTAAGGAGGCAAATATATTCCCTATAAAGACAATGCCAAATTTAGTTTAGCATTATGGACCTACTGTGAAGTTATCATCATCACATTTTTGCACTTAGAGATCGGACTATTGGAAGGAAAAGGTGACTTTACAATGTGTAACTGGGCGGAATAATATCTATCAGATAAGGGTGAGCAGGCATCAGCCTATTATTTTAGATTGTTCACTTTTTGCTTCAGGTTTCTTTATTTACGAAAGATTAAAAGTGAAGCACAACACTGCAAAGCAAAGCAAATCCTCCTCAAACACACTTTTAGTAGCACTTTATTTACATAGTCAATTTTTTTTCGGGGGGGGAATAACTCTTGGTCCCCCAGGGACATTTTGAATAACAGTAATAAAATTAACAAGTAGACCAATTTTGCCTTCAACAGATTTGCCTTCGATAACTTGGGATTCTAGGATGGGCTACACCAGTGGTTCTCAACCTTTTTAATGCCGCGACCCCAACCGGTTGTAAGTCGAGGACTAAACCGGTTGTAAGTCGAGGACTAAACCGGTCGTACGTCAAGGACTAAACCGGTCGTAAGTCAAGGACTACCAAACCGGTCGTAAGTCGAGGACTTTCCCTGCCCGGGAGCGCCGCGCATGCGCGGTTCCGCCCCCTGCTCCGGCCGAGGCGTAGCTGGCAACCGGCAGAGACGGAGCAGGCCGACCACCAGCTTTACCCAGCCCAAGGGAGGTAAGGCACCCACCGGAAAAGGGGGAAAAAATGGCGGACAAAAAAAATGGCGGACAAAAAAAAATGGCGGACAGCCTTGCTTGGCGACCCCCGTGAAATGGTCGATCGACCCCAAATGGGGTCCCGACCCACAGGTTGAGAACCACTGGGCTACACACAGCAAGGTTCACCCATGGGAAATATTTCAAATCAGATCTTTATTATGATCATAGAGCAGGACAGACAAACTACTTGTTTAAAATGTATACAGCTGCCCATCTTACTGGAAGCGACTGTTCCTAAGAGTAACTCAACATGCTCACCAGTGTATTAACAGGCCGATCCCTGCTCTCCATAATGCAAGATACTTTATTTTTTAAAAAAAACTAAGCGAAAAGGAACATTTAGTGCACAGACTCCCTGTGGCTCTACTCTTGATTACAATCTACAAGTATTGTACACTTTACAATTGCTCGCCCAAAAAAAAAAAAGATAATTCAGAATGCTAAAATTTATAATGAACTGATTAGCCCCCTATGCACAACTGAATGACAAAATTTATGTGGAAATGACTCTGAGGTAGGATTTAAGCTACAGGAGCTTCAGTGGCGTCCCAGTTATGCTGAAACAGGTCATAAAAGCACTCATTTTTGAGAGTCCTATGACAAGTAAATCCAGCAGGTATGCTATATCAGGAAAAAGAATCCTTTCAGTGCAAATTATAAATTACTAGAAACTTCTTAAATTGTGCCAGGTATAATTACAGATATAGTCACTGCATTTATTCAATGAGAGCAATTATAATTATATCCCAAGGAAGGCTGCTACACTGAAAGGTGAAAACTACAAGAGTCAAGCTAAAGAGACGTTGCTTTAGAATATTAATGTAGTTTGTATTCTTTTTTAAATTCACCTCTTCAAATTATTGTTAATCCCACTCGAATTCTAGAAAGTGGTATGGATGTGTTTGTGTGTTTGCGTGTGTGTGTGTGTGTGTGTGTGTGAGTAAGTGAATGATTTTGCTTTAGCACTTTACAGGAGCAAAACATAGGCTGATGAAATATATTCTCCTGCTTTCAAAGTATTTGCATGATATTTGATCATTTGCATAATTTATGTAGTATCTTATATCTTCCTTGATCTCTTGTGCTCCAATATCCTTAGATTCTAAATGGTAGATGGTAATTAGGATTTTTTAAACATTTCATTATAGTAGACCTGGTTCACTTGAGTGGGATTCAATTTGTAAGAATATATTAACAATTCACTAATACATATATGCTAAATTTTTGGATTGCTAGCAAAGATTTCTTCTTCCCATATTTGGTCCGAGAGGGTGCATAAAAAAAAACCCACTCAAGACACACACACACACACACACACACACACACACACACACACATGTACATTCTAATACCCTAGAATGTATTATTGATTATTTATCATTTTGGAGTAAACACAACGCCTTTGTACTAAAAATAATAATAATTTTCCATTCCAAAAAGTCAACCCTTGCTTATAAAACAAGTATTCAAAAAAGAGAATACAACTGACTAAAATCATGCATCTTTTTTTCCCCCTTTATGGAGAGCAGATTTTAAAAAGAGAGACATTTCACACATAGGAAGGAAATTATGTCTTTAATATGGAAACTGAACCTGATATTCTGAAATCTACTTGTCCTGCTGTAATTCTAAATGGATTTTGTAATCAGAAAAATAAGGGGTATAAATACCTTGTCTACTGCAGTTGCTGCTCCTGTTTGTTTCCACTTTAGTTTGCTTGCCAATAACTATTTTCATCTAGCATTAGAAAGAGAAACTCAAGCTGTTCAGAAGCACAATTGCAGGACCACTTTCTACTGGGTGAAAATTAGACCTTTTGTGTTTACTACCTGTCTGGATTCCCTTCCAGCTTCAGAAGCATTGTGACTGTTTTAAAGTACCCACCTTCACAAATGTCTAATAAGTGTGGAGCAGAAAAGGGAGCTTTTTAAGGAGTGGGTGTTTGCACACCAAAAGGGGCAGAGTTGGTAGGAAAAAGAACTGCTGGTGAAAGAGGTCAAGTGGAGAGAATTTAAAATTTAATTTTGCCTGGACTATTTCCCAGAAAGTGAAATGCATAAATTACTGCCCCTTATGGACCATTGATGTTGTCTTCTCATTGACCTTTCAAAAGGCCCTGCGAAGCCAAGGTAATAAGAAAACAAATTGTACCTACCCATTTATTTTATTTTATTTTTGCAACAAAGAGTGAAGAAAAACACGTGCAGTGCATGTAAAACTTGAGTATTTTCCATTAAAAGAAATGTTGTGTGTAGTGAATAACCTTTCAAAAATTAAAGGAACATACAAGCCATGCCGTTTCCCTTAAGGCTCAAATTTAGAGCCCTGAAATCTTTCTTTTGAATATAGGTAGTCCTCAACTTTTAACAGTTCATTTAGTGACCATTTGAAGTTACAACAGCACTGAAACAAGTGAGTTATGACCATTTTTCACAGTTATGACTATTTCAACATCTCCATAATCATGTGATGAATATTCAGATGCTTGGCAATTGACTCATATTTATGACGGTTCTAGTGTCCCAGGGTCATGTGATCACTTTCTGACGAGCAAAGTCAATGGGGAAGCCAGATTCACTTAACAACCATGTTGCTAACTTAACAATTGCAATGATTCACTTAACAACTGTGGCAAGAAAATGAAGCAGAATTCACTTAATAACTTTCTCGCTTAGCAACAGAAATTTTGGGCTCAATTGATGTCATAAGTTGAGGACTACTTGTAACGATAATCATAATGCACTAAACCAAAAGACAAAAACTATCCTTCTCTCTCTTTTTCAGCTTAATCTTATATTTTTTAAGTTCAGCTACTGATCACCTATAACTGTGTGTTCTGTGATCCGGCCTGAGTTGTGATTTCAGATGCCTCTCATAAATGAATAAAATAAATAGCTGAATTGCGGTTAAAGATAATATAATGAATTAAATTATATCTTAGAGTCAAAAGTGATTTGACTGATATTACATATAGCTTATTGATGATGCTTGATTTCATCTTCATTCTTAATTTTTTTAAAAAAAACAATTTGATCTGCACATTCTGGTCTAGTGTACAAATAAGAATACAATTGTCCTTTGGATTCTTTAGAATCAAAAATCTACCTTCTAAAAGTACACCGATGTGAGTGTGCATATTTTAAGTTAAGCATCAGTATTTTATGGACAATATCTTTTGCATTTTTTTCCCCAACGATTCCCATTAAGCTTAATAGGGAAGATGGTTTCAGTGCCATCTCTTCCATCAAGGAGAACTTTTGGTGAAAATGTAATGGGAGACTTATAGAGTTCTTGCTTTCACTGTTCTTCTTGCACAGCTAAGCATTGTAATATTTTATTACTATTTCACATTCTCATGGTTTGCCACGATCCAAAGGAGTGATAACCAAGGACATTTGCCATATGAGGGCTTTTCCAATTAGGAAAACTGGAATAGCCACAGAAGCAGCAGGAGAAGACATCAGTAGTGCTCTATGCAACAGTTGATTGGTCTTTTTGATTTTGATTTGCTTCTCAGTCTAATTACAAGCTCTGGAGTTTTTGAGTGATCTCACATCAAAGCAGTTTGAACCCTTTGCTTTTTCAGGGCTATGCAAGATTGGCTGAGCAGTGTAATCTACTGCAACTATAACCCAGGATATATATCTCAATGGTCAAAACCAGGTAAGCAGCTTGTAAATAATTTTTTAGAAAGGAAGGTGACTCACAATGGGTGCACTTTCCAATTTATCCTACATAAAAAGACAAAACACTTGCTGAGAAGAATTTTTATAAGGCCCCAAACTGAATAATAATCCATTCTCATTACACTGTTACAGAAACCTCTTTTCTTTTTTCTTTTCAATAGCAAATTTGTGCTCATGAATATTTGAAGAACAGGCTGAAATCCTATCTAGCGTAAGATTAAGGGGACATATTTATTGGTTATCGAAATAGTTTGTGTGGCTAATCTAAATGCTATATGCAGGAAAGTTAATCGCTTGCATATTCCAGACTTTAGATCTGCCTATGAAAATTAATTTTAAAGGGAAAGACACCTTACACTTGAACATAGTCCCTTTGCCATAGTATAATCCTCTTCTTGGTCATGTGATTGGATCCTGGATTTGTAATTTTATCCTTCAGTGCTTTTGATTACTCTTTCATATACTGTATACTGATTGCTTGCCATATTTAGTAGTATGAGAGGATCCTCCAAGATGCAGGAACTTATTGTACAGATATGAGCACACGGAGAAAAATATAAGGCACAAAAATCATTTGCAGAGTTGAATTCCAGTCCTCCGTGGAACATTGCAGAAGTAAATGCCTTCTCCACCTATTTTCCTAACTGCATTTTGCAATGACGTATTGAAAGTTCAGTCATTCAAGTCCTAGTCATCTCATGTTTGGACTATTGCAACACACTCTACAGGGGGCTACCCTTGAAGAGCATTTTGAAGTTACAACTGGTGCAGAGTGCGGTGATGTGGGTAGTTCTTGGGGAGAATCAAACACAAATTAAAGAAAAAAAAAATTATTTTCCAAGGGGATTATTGAAATAAACAAAACTTGATCCATTGGGGGATTCTAAAGTGAAGAAATTATACACATTATCTCTACATACAGCATACGTACATGCAAACATACATAAACATAAATAGACAAAAATATATTTTCATTTTCTCATGTTATTTCTATTGGGTTCTTTGAGATGACTGGAAGTAAAAGAAAATAACTCATTCCCAAAGGTAATGCTCTTGAATTAAAATATTATTGGTTTAACAGAAACCCAAAGCCTGCATAAAATATGAAAATGGAGAGAGAGAGAATATGAAGTTTTAAAAACAGAAAATACATGCTTTCTGTACTAAATGGAGATAAAAATTCAAAAGGAAATGAACAGTTATTGAACCACAATGAAATAGTAACAGGCAGTAGGAAAATGGATATGAATAATGGATAACGGTAATAGAAGCAACAACTAAAATATAGTTTTAGAAGAAGAAAATGTATTTATCAAAAGATGTCTGGCTGGATTATATCAAATGCCTATCTAATTTAGCTTTTTGTTCACACAATAGCCAAACAACATCTGAATATACTAGCATTTCATTCTAGTATTCCTTAGGCCAATGTTTTAAAACCTCGGCAACTTTTAAGATATGTGGGCTTCGTCTCCTAGAACTCCCCAGGCATCTGGGAGTTGAAGTCCACCCATCTTAAAAGTTTTATGTCATATAGAAAGAGAGAGGGGATGTCCATGGTCAGGGGATGACACCAAACATTGTTGAGATGTGGAAGGAGGAGAGATGAAGGAATGGAGGATGAAAAGTCTGCACATTTGTATACATTTGATCAAATAATCTTTCACTTTTGCGTTTCTAAGTCATACTTCACCCGTAATTTATAAATGAGGCCAGGCAGATGTTTTAGGTTTCGCACTATAACATTTTCAAATTCAGTCAAATCTATTCCTCCTAGGTTTTTTTTAAAAAAAAATTCTTTGCATACTATGCTACTTATTTGAGGCTTTTGAAACTAATCAGGTAGACTAAGCCACTGATGTTAGAGTCTCAAAAGATTTTATTTTCATCTTATTAATAGTTAAGTCATGAAATCCTAATACATCATTATCTCTTCGCTGGATGAATGTCTATGTGCTCTTCTCTTCATAAAAATAAATATCTAATAACAAAGTGAGAGAAACATCAGGGCTTATTCTTCTCATGTATTTATTCCAGACATTCAATACATTATTATTGCATAATGTCTTAGAAATTGTTTGTTTCTGTTTGTATCAATCCTGAGATATTTGTGCAGACTGTTTCAATGTCCCATCTCTTCCACAGAGATATAATAGGCAATAAAGAAATAATTTGTAATCCATGCCAACCAATTGGTACAGTCATACAATTTCAGATCTGGACTCTTCAATCTGTTTTTCTCTTTCAAATCCCGTAAAAACTTTAATTTTACAAAATTTATTTTAATTCTTTAATTGATGACCATATAGTTTGTTACCTCCATATGCCAGTTGCTTAGTGCCTTATTTTCAATATATATTGAAAGTAGCAATAGCAATAGCACTTAGACTTATATACCGCTTCACAGTGCTTTACAGCCTCTCTAAGCAGTTTACAGAGTCAGCATATTGCCCTCAATAATCTGGGCCTGGTTTTACTATATTGGAATCATTATGAAGAGAGAGTTACTTCGATAAAATGTTCATTTGAATGGTGGACATTCTTCCCAATCAGCATAATTTTATTCTCCCTCTCCTCCTTTTTTTTTTTTTAAAAAAACCCTGCAAATATCTATTTGCAGATTAGAACTAAGGAGAAATTTCCTGATATTTAGGATAATTAATCAGTGGAACAACTTGCCTCCAGAAGCTGTGAATGCTCCAACACTGGAAGTGTTTAAGAAGAGACTGGACAGCCATTTGTCTGAAAAGGTATAGGGTTTCCTGCCTGAGCAGGGGGTTGGACTAGATGACGTCCAAGGTCCCTTCCAATTGTATTGTTATTGTTTACAAATAAAGAAAAATATAATAGTAATTATTTATAAGAATCCATCTTATAATTAATATTTCTTATTAAGAAAATCAAATTCAGAAAAGAATTATATGGGTTATCTATGGTATCATTTTCACACTTCTAAAAATCAGTTTCTTCAGATCAATTACGTAATGTGATTTGAGGGTTCGAAGACCGTTATTGTTTTTCACTAGTTCAGCTGTAGAGCATTTGCTATAAACGTGAAGAGTAAGGACACCTAATGACTATTTCATTTGGCGGAGGTGAGATTTGAACTAGGACTTCCTGGTTTGCAGGTGAGATTTGTATTCATTGGGAACAGGTCTGGATCCTGAGAATTTTATTTACAAAAGTTAGCATTTCTTCTCAGGTCTTGCATCAGTAATCATGTGGAAGGAATCCATATGTATAAGGCTGCCAAGCATCTGGATTGAAACCATCAATTGAGACTTTGAAGACTCCACAGGGAATCTAAGAGTATAGTTGTCAGTTTATTTACGGTAGTTTGAAATTCAAAGGATGAAAAATCTATGGATTAGAACAAGAGAAACCTCTTCCACTGGCATTTTGATTAATACTCTACTTTTTAGACAACTAACTGCTCTACTGTCCAAGTAGAGTCTATTTCTGGGAAAATTCAACCTGCAATACTATTCTATTGCCCTTATGTCACCTCCCAAAGGTAGGAAAGTGTTTGGCTTTCTTCACACAACCTTAATGTGGACTGTTTTGGGTTTAGCTTAGTTTATTGTGTGAACGTTAACATCATTTATGGATGCAACCTTTTCTGGGCAAACAGTGGTGGAACTCCGAAAACATTGAAAATAGGCCCTGGGGAAAATAAGTTTGAATTCATTAAATTAAAAATAAAATCAAATTAAAATCACAGCTAATGTGATTGCTCTATTATATTATAGATCAGGCATGTCAAACTGCTGGCCCGCAAGCCAGATGCGTCATGGTGGAACCACATCTGGCTTCCCCATTGACTTTGCTTGTCAGAAGATGGCGAAAGGGGAATCACATGACCCCGGGACACTGCAACTGTCATAAACATGTCAGTTGCCAAGTGTTTGGAATTTTGATCATGTGATCATGGGGAGGCTGCAACAGTAATAAGTTTGAAAAATGATCATAAATCACTTTTTTCAGTGCTGTTATAACTTTGAATGGTCACTAAACAAATGGTTGTAAGTCAAGGACTACCTGTATAGTATTTATATTGCTCTTGATAAAAGTAATGGTAATTTTTATCAGCCAATGTACAAATGTAGGGACTTTTAAAATGTTTGCAATTTCATGGTTTGTAAGCATTTTGTTAAAACAACAAACTAATTTTATATTGGGGAATTAATCATTGAATCAGTTTAAGGAACAGATTATGTGGCAATTTAATTATTGTATGGTTCAAGTATGCATGAGATTAATTAGAACACTTATGAAATGGTTCAATGTTAAAGAGAATAAGATAAAAAAATGTGATGTCCCTTTGGTTGTTTCATTCATATTCTCTCTCTCTCTCTCTCTCTCTCTCTCACACACACACACACACACACACACACACACATACACACACACACACACAAAGGTAAATTGTAAAATAATATATGTGTTTTATTTGGATGTTTGATTTATGTGTGGCCTTTGGCTGTAATAAATTGATTGATTGATTGATTGATTGATTGATTGATATATGTGGTGCATCATAGAAGTATTTAGTAAATACACAGAATGTACACACATATTTCTACGCTGATGCCATTTTGTTGATTGAAAAGTCATTTTTTGTAGTGAATATTAGCCAGATTGTATCACATGCATGTGTTTGAAAATTAACCTTTTGAAACCAAGATGACTTTGTTTAACAAAAAAAATGAGCAAATGCTTGCAAATTGCAGAGTATTTCTTCATGGCCACCATTGAATGCTGTTTTCAACCAATTTAGACAATACAAAGCAAGAAACAACAGTGACTAAGGTCATGTTCCCACCAGTGATTTATAGTATCTAGAATCAACCAACCATTCTTGTGTCAAAATCACAGTAATGAGGGCAGATTTAGTATCGCTTCATTGAGTGATGAAGTGATGCTATGAAGATGCTATCAACAGCTAATAGCAAATGGCTTAATGCATGATAAAGAACTGTAAATGTTCAAACAAAGAAACCAATCTCTTAGTTTATTCTTATCTTCAGATACAGATATTTGCTATCCATTATAACAAGAACAGACAATCTATAAGTCCATAGAGCCTTCCATATCTTGTGTAAGCTTTCACAGTTGGTGTCTGTTGGGCAGTATTGAGCTTCAGGTTTTAGTGATCCTGGTTCAGACAGCAGGTTTTTTTTTAACTTTTGCCAGCAACTGTGGTGGGCAAAGTGAAGATGCCATCTATAGTTGCCAGTGAAACATTAAAAAAAAAAGTCTAGACCAAGGTTACTAAACCCTAAAGGTCATTGCTGTCCCATTTCCTATATCCTTTGACCCAGTTGAGAAAGGACACTTCAGAGATCCATTTAGACCTCTAATCAATCTAATAATAATAGTAGTAGTAGTAGTAGAAGGGACCTTGGAGGTCATCTAGTTCAACCCCCTGCTCAGGCAGGAAACCTCATACCATTTCGGACAAATGGCTGTCCAGTCTCTTCTTAAAAACTTCCAGTGTTGGAGCATTCACCGTTTCTGGAGGCAGGTTGTTCCACTGGTTAATTGTTCTAACTGTCAGGAAGTTTCTCCTTAGTTCTAGTTCTTTTTCTTAATATTTTATTTTGTGGAGAAAGGTGGAAAGAAGATGATGTAAAAAGAGAGAAATATTATAAGGAAACATGATCATCTGAATACTTGTTTCTATAATATAGACCATAGACTAGGCTAATCCAAACGGTAAATAAATCATTCAATAATATCTGTTCTTATAGTCATGGAACTGCTATTGAAATCCAAAGTGTCTGACAATTTTCTAAAAGAAAAATCTATTTTGTGTAATTTGTTCAGAAGAATAAGTCAGAAATAGAATTTTGCATAAGACTTTTGATCATTATCAAATTATTCTGTAAATTGAATTATTTTTACTTTTTGTTGTCATTATTCTAACATTGCCAAGTATCTCTGTTCTGGGCCCATCTACATCCGAAACACCAAAGAACAGGAGCAGACATGTGCCTCTAAAAATGTGCATAACCTACTTTACGATCTGGAAAAAAATAGGGCATAAAAGAGCAGAGCAAAAAGTGTTAAAATAAAGTTTAAACAATCATCTGGTTTCTGCATGTATGTGAGTAGAATTCTTTTTTCAATGCACACAATATATCAAAATGCTTAAATCTAAATGATGTTGAGAAGAGTATAAGAAGGTTTTAGGGCAGCACATGATATTAGCTAGTGGAAAAGTTGCCACAATATAAAGTTTGGATCAATCTGACTACGGCATAAACATTTATAAATTAACACAAAACAGGATACAATAAGTGTACAAGTGCATATTGGGCAACTAACATGGTGAGGTAACAGGTTGATGCATCCATTCTTGCTAAGCCTGTAATAATTCTTCTCAAATGAAAAGCAGTTCACTTCCCTAGATAGAAAAAAAAAGAACGTGTTGTATTCTAAAATAGAAAAAGAAAGCAAAGAAAAGCAAAATATAATGAGGTTAGGCTGTTTACTTTATAGCTGTTTCTTGTTTATAGTTGTTTCCTTTTTTAAAAAATCAACCGCACCATGGCTTAAAAACTTAATAATAACTAAGAGGTTTTCTACAGGTCAAGTAGCAGCAGAAAGCTGACAAAGACACACTGTTCATATAATTCTCTCTGTATTTGGAATCTGTTCTATCTCCCAGAAGGAAGTCAGAATGTTATAGGAGAATCTGAACTACTGGAGTGGATTAATGGACTGCCTTGGTTATTTAAGCAAATGCCTATAAGCAAACAGAGTTCTGCATGGGAAGAGCAGGTCTCCTAGAGTACCATGCAGATCAATAGGAAGACAATTTTGTTTCTTTTTATTGAATCAATGGCCTGAGAGAGAAAGAAAACAAGATCAAGGTGAAATGTGCTGATTGGTCAGAAACGGGGGAACAACTGATGGAATATTTTTCTCCTGTAAAACAAGTCAATATAAATAGAAAAGAATTCAATACCAAATGAGAGGAAACATTAATTCCAAAATGATTGTATGAGAAAGAGTTTATCCTCCAAATGAATATAGAGAAGAATGATCCTAGGGGTTTAAGAATGGTTAATGTGTAGACATTATTTATCAAACACTGAATAAGACTGTGTTATAGACATAAGTTGAAAATAACTCCTGGTTTTAAAAAGAGGTGGGTGGTTTTTTTTTTTTTAGTGTGACAGAAGAATCTGTTGTGAGTAGCTAGGACATAAGGGTTTGGGACATGCCTTTTTGACATTTTCCTAGTACTTTTTATGTACAGTTTGATGAACCGGAATTTATTTTAGAAATTCTTTCCTAGGAATGTGAAAAATTATTTCAAGGAAAACAGAATTATTTCATGAACAGGTAACCAAAAAGGTTTGTGTGTGTTTTAAACGTGTATATGTAGCTGCAAAGACATGTCTGTAGCAGTTGGTAGCATCCTGGTTTCATACTCAATTAAATCAAAAGGGAAGACATTAGACAAGGAATCTTCCCACGGAGATTGTTCAATAGCTGCCATCACTGCAAAGAGGCAGACTTGCCCTTGAAAAATGGTTAGAGAATTTATCCTTGTCTTGGAAAACATCTGAGAAAGAGATCCAGCAGAGACTACCCAGCATGATTTTATTATTATATTTTTAGACATTCTTAGTCTGCGAGCTAACCACGTCAAAGACATGACAATAAAGGTAAGGGAAAAGGATCAGAGGAGGGTAACAACATTGGGAGTGTCATAGTTTCTTCTATTTTATATCAGTAAAATATCATTCATTGGTATATTCATAAATCTTGCTAAGTTCCAGTCCATTTATTCAGGAAAGGCTCACTCATTATGAGCTTGCAATGGCTTAATGAACTTTCTGAATTTAAAGAACTGCAAACAGAGTTGTGGAATAAACACAGCTATCCTAAAAGATAATTTTCGTTCTGTGTCTGCATTTTGAATGACTATAAATGCATAGCACTGATGTTATTCACCAAACACATTGTGAATACATATTCTAGTGTCTTTTTAAAAAGTCATTACACTTTTATATTTCCTTAAATAACTATTTGCTTACTGCACTCCCTTCATCCATTATTATTTTATAACCACAACCGACAATGTTTAGATATTATTTAATATCTTGACAACAAACTATTGACACAAAACCAATTTCTTCGGCATTTCCACTGCAGACCCTGAATCTATTCAATCTTAGTGTTGCTAAACCCATTTGTAGAGTCTCTTTCATTATAGGAGATTGATTTGAACAAATCAATGACTAATTGTGCAGGTATCACATAAAGTTGCTGTCAAGGCATCACATTAAGGATGTTGCTTTGCCTTCGTCTGGTTTGCAAATTAGCTTCTAAAATTAAGACATCCCATCAAAGATGCTGAGACTCTAGAAAGAGTGCAAAGAAGAGCAACAAAGATGATTAGGGGACTGGAGGCTAAAACATATAAGGAACGGTTGCTGGAATTGGGTATGTCTAGTTTAACGAAGAGAAGGACGAGGGGGGACATGATGGCAGTGTTCCAATATCTCAGGGGCTGCCACAAAGAAGAGGGAGTCAAGCTATTCTCCAAAGCCCCTGAAGGCAGGACAAGAAGCAACGGGTGGAAACTAAGCAAGGAGAGAAGCAACCTAGAACTAAGGAGAAACTTCCTAACAGTGAGAACAATTAACCAGTGGAACAACCTGCCTCCAGAAGTGGTGAATGCTCCAACACTGGAAGTTTTTAAGAAGAGACACCTGTCGGCAAACAGAGTTTACCACATCCCAAGGACGGACCCGTCCCCCAACCTGAGCTACTGGAGGTTCCAGGGAAGGTTGAAATAATAATAATAATAATAATAATAATAATAATAATAATAATAATAATAATAATTTATTATTATTATTATTATTATTATTATTATTATTATTATTATTATTATTATTATTATTATATAGCTATTTTCCTGGCTTTAAATGTTTAATATTTTTTTTAAAAAATATAACATCCTAAATCATTTAATTTTAAACCAGACAAATGGGTGTGCATCTTCATGTTCTAGGAATGTGTGGGTTTAATCTTGTCAAGCCTTACTCAGTTTTATTTCTCTGAGTAGGAGACATTTAGAGAGGAGAACAAACAAGGTAAGAAAGAAGAAGGTAATCAGCTAGCTATTGCATTGAAATGATTAACAAGTCTGTTGACGTTTTGTCCTAGTAATAATGCATGGATTGATTGGAGAAAATGCGCTGGGCAAGAAATATGTGCCTAATTCCAAATTTGACAATCCCTTTTTTTCTTTCTTAGCAAAATTAGACAGTAAGGCAGTAATAAATGTAGATGTTGTCATCACAACACCATGATTTTTTTTTCCCCATCACAGTTCACTTAATTGGGTCTTGTAGGAGGTGGGATATGAGAAAAATTTCAAAGCAGGGAATGAGCTTATATGTTTTGCTTTGTTCGGCTGTCCACTGCTAACACATGATAGATTATTTTCAAGGAAGTTGACAAATTAACCAAGAAAAAAATAAGTTCATGATATAGACAGTAATAAGATGGATGAGCCAAAGATCTGACTCAATGATTTTTGTTTCAACACAGATTACTAAAGAAATTACAGTTGGGCAGGATTGTTAGAAGACTAAATGATGGACCGTGTTTTAAGAAACAGAAGTGGCCGGGTTCATCCAATATACTAAGCTAAATGAAAGAAACCACTTTAAGAAATAGTATCTGGTGTAAACCCAGCTAGAATTCTTTGTCTTTTGTATCAGCCACTACAAGGAACCTGTCTACAAAGATGTGGGTAGCCTACTAGTACCTAATTACTCATCACTATAAATACAGGTAATCTTCAACTTACAATCATTGTTTAGTGACTGTTTGAAGTTACAAAAGCACCGAAAAAAGTGTCTTATGATCTTTTTTTACACTTACGACCGTTGCAGAACCCCCCTGATCACGTGATCAAAATTTGGATGCTTGGCAACTGGCTCACATGATCACTTTTTGTGATATTCACAGAAGCAAAGTCAATGGGGAAGTCAGAGCCACTTAACAACTGTGTTACTCACTTAACAACAGTGGCAAGAAACGTTGAAAAATGGGGCAAAAAAAAAGCAACTGTCTTGCTTAGCAACAGCAAATTTAGGTTCAATTGTGGTTGTAAGTTGAAGACTTAGGGATCTGGCTTATGAGAGAAGAAGCAACCCAGCCCAAATGTGATAGATAGAAGAAAGAAAGTGTTTCAAAGTGATACCTCTTAATTAGCTCACTATAACTCTTATTCTTATCATTTTGAGATTCTTGTCAAGCCACATATCACAAGGGATCTCAGTAAGAAAAAAGTACAGTGAATTCAGGAAGATTTCTTTAATGTTAGTCTTGGGTAAAAAGCACAATCTTGAAAAATTTCCACCACTCCATTAAGGAGGAGTTTCTGACCATTTTGTTTCTTCTGTCTCTCACAACAGTGCAGAAAAGGATCAGTGACCTCTCTCAACTACAGGACTTCATAATAAGGATTAGATGCAGGACTACCAATAAACAAATAAATAAAGTCTATTTTTTTTAATTATAAAGTTTATTAGCATTTTCAAACTTCTTTGTTTAATCCTCTTTGCTAAAGAACTCTGGCCAAATCTAACTTGTGTTTTGTAGGCTTCAAACTGCAAATGTTTTTGTCCCCCCTTTTCTTGCAAAAGCAAAGAAACACATAAGGTTAACCCTATTCCCAGATTTGATTGGCTGGAATGGACTACAATTATTTCAAAAAACATCTCGTTGCCAAACATAATTTCATTTGTCAACTTCATTTATTTCGTATACATCTTCCATTACCCATGACAAGGATTTGTGCCTTTAACAAGATGTGTTTGAATGAAGAAATTACTCTGATATATTTATATTCCATGTGAAGCAGCATGAATAAAATATCTTGATGAGCCCAAATTGTTTAAAAAATTGGAAAATTGGAAAAAAATGTAGAAAAAGCAACCATTTTTCCATTATTTGCTTATTTAGATATTCTAAAGGCAGAAGCAATTCAATTCCCTCATTCTTTAAAGCTCCTCTAACTTTTACTTCCTCATATGCTCTAAATTTGCAAGAAACGTCTGCCACAAGTATTAATAGCAGCATTTTGTGTGAAGACATCCTAGTATGATTTTTAAAAAAAATAATCTAGAGTCTGTGTCTGATTTAAAGGGTTTTCAAACCACAGAATACCCAGTCCAAACTTCCTGTCTGAAAACTAATAAATGAAGCAGGAACAGGAAGATACAAGATACAAGAACTACTTGCCAAATCAGGCTACTTGAGCCAATTCTTCTCTCTCAGCCCTAGGAAACAGACAATGGCAAACAACTTTCAAAATCTTGCTAAGATCACTTGTCCAGCTAGTTGCCAGGAGTCAACGTTGACTCAAAGGTACACACATTTCTATGTAACCAAAAGTTTTTATATAATGCAAGGTCTATGGAGATTCTCAATCATTCAGATCATGATTGTCCCAATGGTGCTTTCCCAACGGTGCTTTTCTTGGTTTTTATTTGAAAATGTTTTGCTTCTCATCCAAGAACTGAAGAAGCTCCTTGGATGAGAAATGGAGTAAGGAAGTAAGTAGAGCAGTAAGGAATTCATGAAGTGCACAACTTGAGGACCTCCAGAGCATTTATTGTACTCCCCCCAAGTCTTGCAAGTGGTCACCGCACAGAATATGCCTAATGTTGCAAACAAAACGTGACAGACTAAATGATTATAAATATGACTATAGAGTAACCCAATTAAATGATTTTTTAAAAACTTTAATTCAACTGAGTTTTTAGTTTGGTTCTATAACCTGTTTCTCAGACAGCAATCAATTTCATCCATTGCAGCCTTCAGCTCACAAAAACTGCTGTGCTAGAGTGAAGTTTCTCAACACTATTACCGCTGCACAAACAATGACAGATGGGGAAGATTGGAGAAAGGCAATGGATGGGAAGATGTTCAAGACAGATAAGGGAGACCCCTAAGGCCTGCTTCTTCAAGTGCCTCTCAAATATCAAAAGCTCACTATAAGGCTGAGCTAGCAATGACTTGCTTCATAAAGTTTTGTTTAAACACATTTGTGGAAGAATTAATGGATGGAACACAGTTTGATATATCTTGTATGCCTTGAAGGAAACATAATGGAAAGTTTCCCATTTCTAGCATTCAGCATCTTCTATTCATCCTTACCTCTTTGCAGATTCTCTAATAGATAGCCATTTGCTATGAAATGGCCACCTTTAATAAAAGGTAACATTTTTGCTCTGCCTTCAAAGATCAGTGCTACATCAAAGTCTCCACCTTTGGTACCACATTTGTAGCACATCACAGATTAAAAGATGCGTAATTGTTCTTCCTGTTACATTAGTTCAAAAATATTGGGAAGCGCAGCCTGGTTAATTTTTGATTCCATAATTCTTTTATCCCAACATTCAAAGGAAACATTGCATGCTCATTAAAACAAAAATAAGCATGCAGGTGCCTCTTAACTAAATAATGGGTTTATATGCAATATAGATTGACAAACTAAATCCAGGTGTGGGTGGGAAAAATCCCTGTAATCAAATTATGCAGCTATATAAACACGGCAATCAACAATACCAAAAAGTATGGGACTTGCTATCCACTGTTAGTGTTAAAAAATTTGCATTGTTATTAGAGTTATAACCAAAGTCAGAATGCCATATGAAATGTTCATAATCTTAGAGATAAATAGAATATTGGTTTTATGTTTATATGGCTGTATTTATGAGACATCGGTTTTAGGCTTTGTTATTATGCATTGGTTTTTTAGGTATGCTGTGCTTTCTGCATACAGATTAACAAGATGTTCCTCCTTCTTATGACTATTTTTTTAACATATGATGGAAACTGGACAATTATTCCAATAGACAACAATCTTTTTTAGCTGTCAAGGACCACACATAAAATTGAAGAGCAACAAAGGTTACAATCAGCATAGCCTTATCATCCAATTGGGTTCAACCTGGTCATTGCACATTTTCTGGATCAAATAACATTAAGCCTGTTTTTCCTACTTTAAAAAGGCAAGAAACTTAGTTTTAACAGGCATGACTGGAGGGGACTTTCATGGAAACATCAGTAACCTCTTCTGGCCCTGGACCACAAATTGTCAATCTCTGCTCTTAGCATATGTCAAACCTTCAAGGTGAAATTCAACAACCCATTTGGGAGTGGATAAAATGAACATCAGTGATGTCATGATTTGTACCCAACAACATCAAATGAATTCCACAATTATGTTTACATGTTTTAACATATGACTAAGTAAGAAAGTTTTGGCACTTACATGACATCACTCCAGTCAATCATCCCACTCTCATCCATGGACTCATTTAGATGTTCTTCTTCAACTTCACAACCTAGCTTCCCAACTTGCAACTGCCTTCTGCAAACTATCCAAATGAGAAAGGTCTGATTCATTCTTCTAGGGGACTCCTCAGACCAGTCTATGTCAATAGACGGAATCTATTCTTCTGGAATGGCTCAGAGGCAGGTCCTGGTATAAATTTATAAGCTGAGGATTTTGCCTCTTTTTTAAAAAAAAAATTGTTATGACTTGGAAACAGAATGCTGCTCACCACAAATGCCCATTCTGCCCAAAGCACTATAGTTAATTTGAGCAAACAGACTTTCTGCTGATAGTTGGTAATGAGGGTTATTTGTTTAAGCAAGCCTGCAACTGAGAACATTTCACAAATAAAACTGAAGAAAACAAATCTCATCCAATGGAGAGCAAGGGAGGGTGGATTTTTTTGGCCCTTTCCTTCTTCTACAACCCTTTCTAAATCTGATCTTTTAAGCCTTTGTAAATCTTAAGATCTTAATTTGATTCTGTGAAATCCCCTATTTCCACCCACTTCCCACAAGGGCTTCTCTTCATATACCTGTCCATGCTGGAACAAATGCCAGGGTTCATAGCAGGGTGGAGGTGGAATGTAGTCTATCAGCTGGGCTAATTCTCGGTACCAAATGATGTACTGTATATAACCCCCATTTTCTATAAATCGGCACAAACAGTTGGAGCTTCTGATTCACCTCTGTTTTTGAACAACTTTGCCTTCCAACCTCACTCTAGAAAATGGTCCCATTAGTTGAAAAGGATTTACAAGAACAGGAGAGACGAAGCCACAGAAATGAATAAGTTCAAACAAAGGAGAAGCAAAAATGAGAACCCATAAGTTCACATTCGATGAGACAGAATATAAACAACTACCTCTGTTGCCCTCATTTGTTATGTTCAATGAATATTGATTAGCAATTATCCACAGCTACACTAGAAGTTAAGATATATTACAAGAATAAATGTAACATGGGCATCTGATGAGAACTTCTTATAGATTTGTTTGCATGGGATGAGATAGAAAATGACATGAACACTCCTGCCAGCTGCTTTATTTCTCTGCCTGTGCAAACTAATCAATAAGTTTGCATCGCAGATGTATCTCTTTCCATCTATCCTCCCACTGGTTGCATCCAGTTATGTCAAAAGTGCTACAATAGACAACCATTTCTTGATCTCTCTTGCTCCTTTACACGCAACGCTTGCAGATAGTATATAGCCAATTTCCCTTCCAGCAATTTCTTACATCTCCAAACATCTCAAAGTTTATTCTAACATTCATTCTGTCATCAACTTCTGTCTAATCATCTGCACTAAAAAAAATTTAAGTGGCAAATTTTTAGGCAAGCTGAAAATCAATCTCTTCAAACTCAATAGGGGTTACTTCTAAATAGACATAGATAAGATTTCAATACTGAAGGCATATTTGAAGTATTCAGCATTCAACAAAGCAGCTCCAAATAATAGACTACTGCTGTGAAATCTGAAAGAGTAATAACAATAACTATTTATAACTGTTTGAGCATCCTTATAATTAATGTAGGAAATACATATTATCAGTCTTCCAACATCTCTCCAAATCTTACCTACTCATCTTCTCTCAATTCCTTTGTTGATTAAAAAAGTGTAAAAACTATAAATGTTTCTGCTAAATGCTTCAGAAGTCACATATTAAACAGTTGGATTTGATGTCAAAATCTTTCCAAAGTAATCATATAAAAGCTACCTTCCATATGGTTAGTTTATCATTTCCATGATCATCGTGAAGGTTGAACAATTCAGGTAAGGAAAATTGGCAATTTTCTTTATTCTTTAAACAGTTCAGATAAGGGTAATTTGCAAGAATAAAGTGATTTCACTTCAGTTGCTCTCAGATTCAAATTCTGTAAATGGAAATATTAAGCAAACACAATTGGTTCTTGACTCTCCTTTTCACTTACAGACTAATAATGTCAAATATATGAAAGGTACTAATGGGAAATTCTACTCTAGGGAAAACTAGAAAACTTCAAGTAGGTCCTCTAAAAGTTACAAAGTGGCACAGCATAATTCTTTTGTCTAGCTAACCCTGAAATCCGCCTTCTTCTTCACCAATTTGACTAACTATGATCTTTTCATTCTAAGAATTTATTATGTTGATTTTTCCCTGTATAAAGCAATTTCAAATATTAATTGTAAAACTGCTAACAAAGTTAAAAATATGTTTTGAAAGTTTGTGTGAAAGTCTTTGTCCTGCACATTTCAATGATAACCTATTGTACATTCTCCAGGTCTTCCATTCTTCACTGTCTCTAGATAATTAGTTTATATTACACTAGTACAGAGGTCCCCAACCTTTTGGGCACCAGGGACCGGTTCCATGGAGAGAGTTTTTTTCCATGGACCGGAGGGTGCGTGGTTTTGTATGCTGCCTGCATCCCACAGATGGGGCTTTGCTTGTTTGTGCGGTTGCTGGCATGCCACGGCCCGGTACTGGTCCACGGACTGGGGGTTGGGGACCCCTGCACTAGTACATTGGTACTCAACTGCTTCAAAACTCATCATATTTGGCATTTGATGCATTTTGACACGAAAATGTTGTCCCAGTACTTGGCATTTATTTAGTACTCAATGCACTATGATAGGAAGAAGGGGGGATGGCTAGCTGTGGAGAATAGACCGGAGGTTGGCCATGCTGGTAAGGTCACTGCAAAAGGAGGGGGATGGACACAGAGGGCGTCCAGGAACTCAGCCATGCTGGGAAGGTTGCTGACATAGGAAAAAGGACAAACAGAAAGTTATTCTCAACCAAAAGAAAGAGTCATGTGGTAAGTCACATGGTTTGTTTGGCCCTTGTCCTTTTTAGTACTCATCACATCTCCTGGATACAATTAATGACGTGTATCAAGGTACTATTTTAATGCCCACTATTTATTTTTAAGCTAAACATTCTGTGTTAAGTGTAATTCCTCCAATGTAATTATTCTGTTCATTTTCTACTTATAATTGTATGTTTTCAGTCACAACTGTATAAACACCACAGATCTAGTACAGGTAGTCCTTGACTTATAACCATTCATTCAGGGATGATTTGAAGTTAAAATGGCACTGAAAAAAAGTGACTTAGAACTGATATTTGCACCTATGACTGTTGCAGCATCCCCATAAACACGTGATCAAAATTAAGGTGCTTGGCAATGGCATTTGCTTACGAAGCTGAGGTCATAAGATCACCACTTGCAACCTTCCCAGCCGGCTTTCAACAAGCAAAGTCAATGAGGGAAGTTATATTTGCTTAACATCCATGTGATTCTCTTAACAATTGCAGTGATTTGCTTAACCACCATGGCAAAAAAGGTCATAAATTAAGGCATGACCACTTAATAACTGTCTTGTTTAGCCGATGGAAATTCTGGTTCTAATTGTGATTGTAAGTCAAGAGCTACCTGTAATTTTGTTATAGGTGTCCAATTGGAGATAATGGCTACATTTAGACCCCATTGTATATCTGAGATAACCTTTCATTCGGACTGCAGTTATTCTTTTCTCTGTTTTCTTTAGCATCAACAGTTTGTGCAGCTATAGCTTAAAAAGAAAAAGAAAAATCAGAATTCTCTTCCTGGAATTAGAATTTCTAATGTCTCTGTGATGTTCCCAGCACAGCAGGAGAAAGTTTTAAGTACAGCATGTTTGAAATTCAGATTTCTGGCTGAATTCGGCTTTATTTGCATGCCTTTCCACCTCCGCTGTTTCCATGGGGGGAAAGTCTGTAAGGCAGTTAAGGAATGTGTTGTTTTTTTTTGCTTTGATCATTAAAGAACATGAGCTTTAGTCCATTGAGTCAATAGAAAGACAATCTATTATACTTTCCTGAGGTCTAGGAAAATACTGTTCTGGTACAGCCTGCTAAGAGAGAGAACTAGCAAGCTATAAAAGAGGGCTGAAATGTAGGCTGTAGATGCTTCATTAAAATAAGAACTTGCTGTACAGCCAGCAACTTTATGTCAGTGAAAGAGCCGGAGATTTCACTGAATGCCATAAGAGCATGTAACCACTGTATCTTCAAAATAGGAAAGTGATCAGGAATTAATTGGGAATATCGAAACCAGATGTATTAACAACCTTGGAGACGGAGGAATAGAAGTAAACAATGAACAGAAGCTGTAAGAGAGAAAATGCCGAGATTTTAATTAAACCTGAATGAAACAAGCTCTTATAATGTTCTTCCCCAATTATCTCCAGTGAACTTATATTCAAATGATTTTCTGACATGTTATGCAGTTATTGTGCCAAATTGTTAAGGCTACTGATTTCTGAAAAGGGATTGCTTCTTCTATAAACATGGGTTATACTTGCAGACAAAGGGAAAAAAAAGAAGCTCTGATCAGAATTCAGAAATAGGTTGAGGCAAATTATGGTGGACAAAGGACTACCAGATTCAGGGTTCATTGGAAAGCCTGCACTGAAAGCTTTGCACTAGCCATCTGTTGACCATCAGCTGCAATGCAATATACTGAATTGACTTTTAAAGTCCTAAATAGATTATATCATGATTACTGAGGGACTAGCCTGGATATAACATTTTGAATTGTGGGTCTGCCCCACAGTGCACTTTGCTTTGCTTTGCTTTATTATTTCCTTTGTACTTGATGCCATTAAGCCTAGTTAGTCATCCAGAGTCACATGGCAAGTGGGCAGCCATATAAATTGAACAAATGCATTGAGGATGGTCCTCTTGCTATGAAGCTGCCCACCTACTTACTTCAGCAGCAGACTTTTATTAGCTGTAATTGGTGTGGCTTCTTCCCCTGTACACATCCTCTTTAGTATTTCAAAGCCATAATAAGCACCAAATGGCAATGGAATTCTTAAGATTCCTTGTAGAGAAATATGGGAGAAGAAACTCATGGCTTGTTGTGCTTCTAGAAACATCTGCATTATTAAAATCTTGCCAATAGCTGTCTCTTGCACATAAATTGGAATACTGTTTAACTAAAAAGGTATGTTATACATTGAATAAGTAGTAAGATGTTGGCTTTAAGAGAATGACTTTGTTATTGATGTATCATGCTTAATTTTTAAGCTATATTTTCACCCAAATATGACGGAAAATAAAATGTTTGTAAAGTGAAGTCAGCATCTGGACTTTTAAAAACTTGTTCCATTTTAAAGAAAAAAGATTGATATACTGGAGATGTCTAGAAGAAATTCACAGTTATAATGGATGGTTATCATTTCTTCTCAACTGGGAAAGTACAATTTAGCAATTCATTCAAGCACATCTAATTGAAGAGCTACCTTTAGATTATGAATGTGCACTGCTGAGAGCTCCACACCTTTTCACAAGAGAAGAAAATATCAAAAGCATACCGAATTTATAAATATTGCTTTAGATAGCAAAAGAATTGTTTAAAGTACAGAGAAGTTCCCTTCTCCTGAGATTTGATACACAGTTGATGTCAACTTTTGATACTACAGAGTTTCATTGAAAACCAACTTCAAGGAAAATGCTTGTGGGAGAAAGCTTATAAGAAATATAAGCTGTAAGAAATATTATGAGAAGATGAAAGGTTGAAGGGGTGAGAAACACTAGTCAAGTTTCTTAAGGGAACGACATAAAGATTCCTAAGAAGAAAAGGTGGGAAACTTAGTTAAGCAAATACCTGAAGTACTATAAGACCCCAACAAAGTAACTTCAGATGGCCATCTTAACTCTAACTTGTGATTTTTCTATTGTTACTGTTGTTATTACAATGATGTTGATGGTGATGATGATGGTGATGGTGATAATGATGATGATGATGATGCTTTATAAGTTGCTCAACTCCCAAACCCGGGGTGGCTTACAACTAAAACACAAACATATAGAAAATGTAACCAACTGGAAAAGCAAAATCCCAAAACAAAGTCAATCAATCAGAATAAAATGGGAGTTCACAGTTATCCGGTTTCCATAGTCTGGAAGAACCACCAGATCTTAGTGATTTCGGCAATAAAATCTGGGTGGTAGCCATAAAAAAAAGAGTCATTTCTGTGGCTCCTATTATCGTGTTATTCTTTGCTTTCTTCTTGGTTATGGTTACAATTGTGATACACATTTTGTGATTAAAGTGCCTTTTAAGAGGTTAGTGAGACAGTTAGGATTATTTGTCTAAACAATATTTAAATTTCACAGATGGAAATTTAGAGCAGGCCTGTTATTTAATTTGATTTTAGACAGAAATTTGTGTATATTTATTGTGGTTTTTATTATCGCCTGTTCACTGCCCTGAGTCCCGTAAGGGAGATAGGGCGGTATATAAATTCAATAAATAAATAAAAAATAAATAAATGGAGAAGGGAGATGGGAGATTAAGCTCTCCTTCAACTAATGATCAGTTTCAGTGACTTTTATTTATCTTACATAAAAATGTATTTAGTATAGGCTGAATCTGATTTTTTTTTTTTATGAAATAGGATGCTGTATGTTTGTGTGGAGGAGAGAAGAGGGTAGAACATCCTTCTACGTGGTGTAATTTGGATTCAGAGTAAGTAGTCTGAAGGAGAGGTTGGTAACTTTGCAACATTAGTAAGCTAAGGGCTACATCAATAGTTTACTATTGTTATTTTTAAAGCCTAAGTAATAAAAACAATAATAGAATAGAATAGAATAGAATAGAATAGAATAGAATAGAATAGAATAGAATAGAATAGAATATCTTTATTGTCATTGTGTAACTCACAATGAAATAAACATCAGAGACCAAGTGAAGTAAGTTATTTGTTGTTTGAATATAGATAGAAAAACAATGCTGCCAACATTTAGGGATTTTTTTTTGGCTGTGCAACTGAATTTTGGCAGCCTATTCATATATGTTTAAAAGTTTTAACATTTATTAATTTTAAGGGCTGTAGTTAAACATAGATTTAAAAGTTTCTAAAAGATAAAAACTAACAAAAGCAAAATTATTCCTTACACACAGTGTCTGATGCTGGCTCATGTTCAATGCTCTTAAATGAAAACTAACTTGTCCAAATTAGAAAGAGAAAGTTTATTGTATTAAACAAAACAAAAATGTTTTCTTGAGTGAGGTGATTTTGTTCTGTACTATTAACTTAGGTCACTGAGTATTGATTATTTTTATTATTAATTGGATTTGGATACCCCAAAATTTCAGTCTGAATAACCTAATCAAGCTATCTGATTTGAATTAATTTGCTAAAAATGCAGGTCCATACAGATGAATCTAACATATTTGGAAGTGTCCAATACAGTTGGAATAGTACAGTCCAGACAACCAATTTGATACAGAGATCTGGTGTAATTCAAGGGCAATACATCCTATGGATCAAATATTCATTCCCTCTATAAAACCTATTAATTAGGCTGAGTCTTAAGTAAAGATGGTCGTTTGGATGCAAGTAGGCACATTGTCATTTTTTTTGTGTTTTGTATTGTTCACAGTTAATCAATAAAAGGGGGGAAATCAAATTAAAAGCCACTGTCAGTTTAAGTCCATATTCAGTCATGGAAGTTAGCCCATGACCCTGTTTCACAAGCTTCTTGTGGGATGGGGGGGGACGAAACCAGGGATGTTGTGTGTACCAGTGATCTCCAGTAAGAAGGTACAAGATACAAGCATATCAATTTAAACAATTAGATAAACATCCAGCATTGTTAGAAACCATGAAAGATGCATCAAGATGAGCTTCAATAGCTGATGTGCCACAAGTAACATATCCGTTTAAGACAGTGCTTTTCAAATTTCAAATATGTAGTCTTGAACTTCCAGAAATCTGTAGTCCACATCACTACTGCTGAGCATTTGGGAAGTCAGATATATTGCAACTTGTATACCTAAAGTGCAAGTATACTTAGAGACCTAAATAAACAGTGTGAGAAGCTGTGAAGGTAATTTTTAAAGGGTTTACATGGAAAATGAATTGTGAAGACTTGAACTTTTAAAAAAATCTTGCACCTGCCTACTCATTTCTATTAGCATAATGTATTCATATCTTAACAAATGTATTATGACAGCTTGCTGTATTAAAAGTGGGAGAAATAGGTGTGTCCATCTGCAAAGAGTCTGCTGTGATGAGGATTTTTTGTGTGTGTGAAAAAAGGGGAAAAAGAATTATAATTAGGAACTATTAATGTAACATTCTCATCGGTATTTTAAGATGAATCAAAGAAAGAAAAAAATAATAATTTGCTTAAGGAGAAAGCATATTAGAATTTTTATTAGGACCATTTAAACATTACACTTCAGTAAGCTTTTGAACACTAAAGATTACTCCTGATTGATACTAACAGTAGCAATAGAATGATGTTGATGGAAAATTCAATTTTTTTATATTTGCATGTATATATGTGTAAGTTCCAAACCATATATTTTCTCAGTTTAAGTACTTTCACATATATGAGCATGCTAAATTAGCCTCCAGTATAAAAAATAAGATTGTCTAGAAAAAGAAATCTCTTTGATAAGTATAAACTTGGTTGTATTTCAAATTCACATTTTTTTTTCCTACAAAGGGTAGGAAGTATGATTGTTTAGTTGTTGCTAGACTATAATTCTCTACTGTCCTACCTAGAAATGATGGGGAATGCACCCCAATTCAGCAGTCTAAATGTTTTCCAGAAAGTATTCTTATGAATTAAAAGTTTCTAGTGTTCTCAATGTGATGTTCTAGACCAGTGTTTCTCAAACATTTTGGTCTCATGAACCCCTTACATTCTTAAAAATGGGAACCCCAAGGAGCTTTGGTGTATGTGGGTTATGGGTATCAATATTATAAATTAAAATTGAGAAATTTTAGAATATTCAGCTATTCAAATACACTTTGAGAACCCCTGTTCTAGATGAATCTGACTTGTTTTGTGGATTAACTTTTGAACAGCATGATCCTTGGGAATAAAGAACATTTGAGCATTTTCTGGAGCATTCTGTTCTCAGAATGGTAATTTTTGTACAATCAGGGTTGAGAATTTGAACAAGAATTAGGCAAGTGTGCAGACACACCATCTTAATTTCTTTCATAAGATAGAATCTGAATTGTTTCCTTGCTCAATGGCCCTGGAAATTAGACAGAAAGGCACAGAAAATTAATCCATGGGCCATAATTTTGGGATTATGGAGGAAGAATAAAAATAGTATTTCTGCAAAGAGTCAAGTCCTTTAAAGAAAGAGGAAGAGAAAATAAAAAGAGAAAAAAATAAACATATGCAGCTAGGCTCCAAGTTCAGCACACAATTCGCCTTTAGAACTGAACTTAGTTCTAGAAACTTAATTCTAGAGTCTTCTTTGGCCTTTAGAAAGATGAATTGTAGTGGCCTTTTCAATGAATTGCAAATGATGCAAAAATTACTCTGAAGCCAAGACTAAGAGAATAGCAGTAATTAATGTAAGTAAAAAGATACTGTGCTCAATAACTTTGTCATTCTTGTCTTCCTCTTCCCCCCCAGAGAGAGAGAGAGAGAGAGAGAGAGAGAGAGAGAGAGAGAGAGAGAGAGAGAGAGAGAGAGAGAGAGAGAGAGAGAGGAGTAACCCATTGATTTCAAGATTCAAAGACTGAACAGAGGACAATGTATCATGTTAAACTTAATTGAAATTCAATATTTTAGTCCATTTTAGATCTTGAATAATTAGAGTAATACATTCAAATATAGATTTAACTAATATTGGAGAAAGCATGGTTAGTAGAACCAGGAAGTAAACCTTAATTAAGTCATAAGCTTCCAATGGGATTTTTTTTGTTCCTGTTTGCAAGTACACATCTGCAGAATATTAACCTTGCCAGAGTCTGAATCATCATGAGCATGTCATAGTTAAGAGAGATTTTAATAGCGCTACAAGAGTTTGCAATATCAAGATCACTTTGAAATACAAGACATCATTTGATTGGGCATTGCTCGCAGGCACAGGAGGTCCTATTTTGCAATAGGTTTTCACTTATCCTCTGATCTAATTGCCTTAAAGTTATCTCCTGGTGATTTCACCTGCATGTCACCCAGTGGTGGGATTCAAATATGTGAACAACCGGTTCTCTGTGTGGATGCCGTTTCCGGAAGTCCATTCTGGGCCTGGGCAACAACTGAACCGGTGCGAACTGGCTGAATCCCACCACTGATGTCACCTATATGGAGGATAGCAAGGATGGAGAAGAGGAAAAGCCCGTGCCATTTATCCTGTCAATAGAGGTGTAAGGGTATCCTTTCCAAAAAGAGGTGAGCATTTTTGTTAGCTCTTTCATTGGCATGCTGTGGTGATGCAGTCCACAAAGTAGTCAAAGCAGCTAGTGGAATGAGGATTGCGTAGTTTTAATTGGTTTTTGAATGGTGGTGGGAAAGCAATTTATGAAAAGATTATTCTGATACCCACCCAAAAGAGAACCACCTGAACCCCTAAAGGATATGAGCTCCACGTTGAACTTGTTCTTATCGGCTGTGATCCTCAAACAGCAGGAATAGCTCCCTCCTTATCTGATTGTGCCTAATTGAAATTTTCCTTCTTCATTTTCTGCAATCTGTGGTTCTATTCTAGTGATCTTTCCGTCCTTCAGTTTCCCAGAGCAGGGAAACATGCATGACAGAAAGCATGTCCTCATACTGCTTTAGTGACAATCAAAAGAACAAGATACAGGATGTTCCCTTTCTTTGTTTTAACTGGCTCCCCTTCTGTGCTTTGAACAGAAGCTGACACACAGAAATATAGCAGATGGGGATTGATTGATTTATCCCTTCTGGTATGGCATTAACTATAAGGGGCACCTTTCACAGCAACACTTCTCTTGCAGCATTCCTCTGACACAGTAAACCATATTTCAGCTCAGTTTGCACTTCCTTGCCTATACAGTTAGGTTATCCTAACTGTAAACTATGGGCACCTGCATCATATAGATACCGCCAAGAATCTGCCTTAAGAAACAGAAGGGGATGACCTGAATGACAGTGCTAGTTTCCTGGCCTGGTATGTTCTCCAAGCGACAGAAGACACAGTAACATCTTCTGAAAAGTCTTCACATTCCTGTTTTTTTTTCTCTTTCTTGAAGGACACATCTGCCTAGAGCTACTAGCCAAGCTTGTTATCCCATCTGTGTTGCAGAACATTGTCCCATTTCCAGTATTGAAAACAGGCAACAGACCCAACAGATCCAAGCCATAGTTCAGAAACTGGAGAGAAATACCAGGATATAATCTCAAAATAAATCATTCCAGGTCTTCTATACGTAATCCAACTTCAGAATGAGCCTAGTGCACTCCTGAATTATGGAATGGAACATTTTAACATTAGAAGGGTCCATTTCACAATCAGAGCATTCCATGATGGGACACTTTGTATGTTCCAGTAATTGATAATACTTTAATTTGCCTTCATGCCGTGTGTGTGTGTGTGTGTGTGTGTGTGATACACACACACACACACACACAGAGAGAGAGAGAGAGAGAGAGAGAGAGAGAGAGAGAGACAGAGACAGAGAGAGAGAGAGAGAGAGAGAGACTGTCCTTAACTGTTGATATTTATACTGCATTACAGCCATGACCAACATTTGCAATAGCCAAAACAGCTGTCTTTGCAGTAGCCTGTTGTGGCAGATAAGCAGTCAAGGGAAGCAATGCAGCTACTTCAATGTTTTAAAAGAAGGGATCGTGAAGGTTCATGGAACAGCTTCAACATGGCTGTACTTCTCTTGAACCTTAATCAAAACAAGGCACTGTTGTGTTCTTTGTATTCCCCCCCCCTTAATCCCCTATGCATATCCTGATCACCCATTAAGGGTGATTGCCCTTCACCATTGATCGCCCATTAAGGGTGATTGCCCTTCACCATTGATCGCCCATTAAGGGTGATTGCCCTTCTCCATCTGCATACAGTCTCATGCCCATTGCTGGTTGGCTAACTAGCAACAGGGTCTTGCCAGCCAATGGAATTGTGTGATTACAAGCCAGGGGAATCCCATAAAAGAGGGCTCCCCTGGCCCAGAGAGGGAGTCCGGATTTACTTCATGCCTTGCCAATAAACCAAGAGCTGACTGTCACTCGACTCGTGTCTTACTGCCTGCGCGATCTAACAGGCACCATCTTGACAATTTGCACAGCTTTAATAAATACCACTGCAGTTCTTTCTTCTTTGTAACGCTCACCCTGCTGCATTCATGTTTCTTATTTTGACATGGTGTATTTGTGTGTCACTATTGTGAGTAGGATTACATGGCTGGATATAGTAGCAATGATGGATCTACTCAGGACCAAGGAATATTTACAAATGCCAGAAGCTGGGGCTAGACTTTGTAAATAAGTTTTCCATTTTTCAATCACATACAAAGCGAAAGTACAAAAGTGCAGTGAACCTTCTTGCCAATGTAGGATTATTTGCAAATCAAATATTAATCAGTTTTATCGCATTTCTTTCCCACCTTTTAATCCCAGTGGGGCCCTCGTGGCAGCTTAGTCAAAAAGAAGATTAAAAGTATTATGTTAATTAAAATTAAATGAGACAAAACCAACTGCTTTATAAAAAAAACTAATAACATTTCATACCATTCTTGGTCTCGAGTAAGTGGTGATTTATATAACAAAAGGAAAATAAAGTAAAAAGGGAAATTCTCAAAAAAACCCCACCTTTTTTTCCTAAAATAAGTTTATGGGATCCAGTCATCTTACAATTTTATATTAGTCTATTTAGACGTAGCTTACTTTAAGTTGAGCCTTCCTTTATATTAAATGAGTAATGAGACAATCTTTAAGTCATAGCTATAAACGACTACATTTGGTAGCAATGAAGAACTGTAGCTACTGCATAAAACAGAAGTTGCAGTGTGATACTATGTGTACTTACTCAGAATAAGTGACTTCCTGGGGTTTATAGTCTAGTGTCCTAAGCCCATCTATTAAAAAAAAAAACGTGGATTTAGGTGGGTTTTTAAGTGAGTACATGTAAAAAAGAGAGGGCGTGGAATAACCTTACTCATATATTTTCAAATATAACATACTAGAACCAGGTTGTCAGGCAGAATGCTTGTCCTATCCCAGGGGTAGGCAACCTTGGCTCTTTGATGACTCGTGGACTTTAACTCCCAGAATTCCTGAGCCAGCATAGCTCTTTGATATTTAAGGATTTAAGAAAGACCAAAAAATGACAATTCCACTTGCCCCAAGCAGAAAATCAGCAGAAAAATTACTTTATTTACATGTTAGGAAAAATAGCTTTTAGTAATCCTTTCAAATAACAGAAGAATAGTCCTTACTTTATCCCAATAGAAGACAACATATGTAGCTCAGAGTTGATCTGTGAGTCTTGCCACAGAAACCCAAGAAAACATAACCAGACGTTCATGCCACAAACTAGAATAACACAGAATCAGAACCAACTCAAAGTACAGGACAGCGGAGTCATCCTCAAAAACTCAGACAAGGATCAAACCATCACCATCCTCCTGGCAGACAAAAGCAGATTCATGGTTATCATGGAGAGAACACAATTCATATAAAAAGTCAAAGAATTACTGGAGGACAAAGAAACCTACGTTCCAGTAAACACCAGCCCAATACCGAAACTGGAGAATCTGGTCTTCAACATCCTAATTAAGAAAGGTCAATTCACAAAAGAAGAGTAGTGGTTGATGAGGACCACCCTTGCTTCTAAAAATACAGAAGCCCAACATATGTCTTCCTCCAATTGTATTGTTACCCAATATATAACATAGCCAAAAATTTATTTAGAAAAAGCTTGGACATCTCACAGAGGGAGCTAACTAAACAATGAGCTAGCTGCAGAGACTACATTCATATACACTATACTAGATTATGGATTTTGTCTGCAACTGATTTTGGATTGTGCTAAACAAACATGTGATTTGCTGGAGACTTAATGTGTTGTGAGAAACTAGCCCCAACAGTGGTTTAAGCAAACCTCTGTTTCACTTATGTGACTTAAGCCTATTATTTCTAACTATTTCTAACATTCAGTCCAGGCTAAGTGCATATTATTTGCTATCCTTGCTTCCGAACTGCACAATTAAATTTATGGTTCAGTGTGCCATTTGAACCCAGAGAATATTGTTAATTAAGTAATCCACAATGAAATTAGCTATTAGTGCATGACTACAAAAAATGGCCTGTGGTAGCACTGCTAGCAAATGTTGGCAAAAAAGTAGAGAAGGGAATAAATAAATAAAAATGTGGTGCTTTTTAAATAAATCATTATAACTGTATCGTGTTTCAAATAGTTTGTGTGTGTGTGTGTGTGTGTGTGTGTGTGTGTGTGTACAATTTTTCAGAGAGGAATATTTTGTATAATCGTAAAAACCTAAGGCTCTGTAGAGAAGCAATCTATTCCTTTTTATTCATATGCACATTCAAATTCCACATTTCAAAATATCTCTTCTTCATTGTAACCTTATTTTTTAATAATGCGTAAAAGTGCTCTCGTACATTTCCCCCCCTTCAACAGAAACACAGGAAATGAATTTAAAAGTATTAATAAAGGTTTAAATATATGTAGCATTCCAGCTGCGACCTTTAGATGGTAACGCATGTAGATAGCTTCTTCTATCAAAAGCCTACAGCATGTCAGCATTGCAAGAAAAGTGGAAGATGAAAGGAAGTAAGATTAAGATAGGAAAATCAAATGATGGGTGGCTGAAGAAACTTAATTTCACTTTGAAATCAGGGTAGAGTCGTCTTCTTTTATGAAGCCTCCTTTTTTTGCATGCACAGAGAAAAGAAATAGAAAGCTCAAATTCATGTACTATTTAAAGGTATTATAAGAGTTGAATAGCATGTTACAACGCATGCTGGAATTTTACATCTTTCTCTTCAATTGGATGGATGCTTTTGATCTACCCCCCCTTCCTTCTCCAAAATAAAAATTTCCAATGTAGATATTATTGGAGGAGACATCATTTATATCTCACATTTATAGATTCTCAAATGCAAAATGACTCTGGGTGGTGAAAACATTTCCAAGCCAATATAAAAAAAAAACAAAAAACAAAGAAGGAAGTACACCTTATGTAGGTCTTTATTAATTTAGTCTCCTTTGCCATAGGACTATCCTAGAACAATTAATCAATGGAATAGCTTTAGTGTTGTGAGAATTTCATCTCAGGAGGTTTTCAAAAATAGACTGGACCACCATTTGACTGCAATGGTATAAGGTCTTCTGCCTTGAGCAGGGGTTGGACTAGAAGACCTTTGAGGTCCCTTCCAGCCTTATGATTTTATAAGATCAACAGTCCCAAACAAACAATCCCAGATGACAAATTTATTGTGTATAAGTCAAATATCTCTTTTGCATCTCTGACCAAAGCAGTCATCAAGATTCATGTCCAATGACCAGCTTAAGAAGCACTGTAGATTTTTAACAAGAGATTGGACAACCATTTGCCTGAAATAGTATAGGGTCTCCTACTTGAGCAGGGGGTTGGACTTGAAGACCTCCAAGGTCCCTTCCAACTCTGTTATTCTGAATGTAGCCTCCACATCCTCCACATAGTGCAAAATAAAATATCTTTTTAGATACTTGCTTTGAGAACAGTAAAATAAAACAATTTGGGTTTGAATATAGTAATAATAAATTGTGTTATTTGCTCAGGACTGTGTAGGTTGGAATCATGCTGAAGAGATCTTTATCCTGCAGTGGACAGACAATGGCTAAAATGATGACGATGATAAAATTATGTTATATGTGTGTCTTACCTTTCCATTTGGAATTCAAGACTGCACAACATGGAAGTATATCCTCATAGCTATATCCCAATCTTAGAAATATTTAGTGAGCTTTACACTTGGAAATTTATACCTGTGTCTGCCCATCCTAGTGCAAAAATTTACCCTACCCTTATAGACTTGTCCTTTTCCCCATGGGTCCAGGAGAAAATATATCTGTCCATTTTATGTTAACTATTTAATGAGAGTTAGATAGGTAGAGATTCAGCCAAGGTCACTTAATAAGCTTTGTTCCTAGTACATGACCCATGTCTACGTTTTGCCTTAGGCAAGGAAGATAAGCAGGATTTCCTATGTATGGAATGAAAACAGATCAAGCTAACTTGGGAGCAGGCTCCTAAATCAAAGCTTTAGGCAACCTTCATTCAATTGTGCTTAAGGCTAGTTTGAAGTGAAAGTTTAATAAAAAAAATGAAAGGTTTGTCAAATATGCTTTTAAAATGATAATTCATCACATCTGTGATTTCTACATAATTCTATATTGCATGTATCTTCAGTCAGAATCTGTTGCCTGTTATCTAGGTATGATCATCTATTTATTTTTCTCCCTGAAATTAAAGGTCCAAGCTGATGCATTTTAACACTGGCATTTCCCCAACTATAATGTATAGACTTAGCTCTGTTAGCAATGAGATTTATTCTGTGTATACATACACGTACATATGCAACAGAACATCTGTTCTGTAAATAATATCTACACTCAAACACGCAGTGCTTAATTCCTCGGATTATCTGATGCCTTGCTCATTTTATCAATTCTGCCTGTGTCACATTAAACTTGAATGATCTGATACTGTTCCAATTTATTTGGCTCTGGGTTTGCACAGTGATGGTTGACTTTTTCAGATTGTATTGCTGATCAATTTTTTTCTCACTCAGTTTTTCTACCAATGGGCATTGAGTTTTGCATTGCTGATTTCCCACTATCTCTGTGTTACAACCTGATGCATGGCTTTGCATGAAATGAAGCTACACTAATATCCCAAACTTGATGCAAACCTATAAAATTTATACTAGCTAAAGATTTTGTAATCACTTTTCTTATCAGTATACATCAGCCCCTGCAGGGAAATGAAGAAGCATGTTTATTTTCAGTTTTCCAAGGGGATTAATTCCCTAAAAAAATGTGTGTGGGATTATATCATCAGTCTTAGCTTCATTAGGAGGAATCCACATAAATTTCAAGGCAAAACTAATTCCTGAAGCACTAAGCAAAATCAAACAACTCCATTCAACTTTCTATTATATTTTTCCTATTTCCATCTGTCCCCACTTCCATTCACCCAGCCTTTGCTTTTATTGCTTTCTTCCTATTCACAATTACAAGTTTATTATTATTTGTTCTCAATGGGATAGAAAGAGAAGTACTGTTCTCACTTGCATTAGTTGCTTGTAACTAAAAGCAACCAATCACAATGAGATCAGAATTGAACTGGGAACTATAAGCTACTTAACTCCGTAGAAGTGATTGCCTCAGATAAATAAATGTGTATGAATATTCTGACCAATTCAAAGTAACAAACATTTTCATCATTACATACATACAACAAACATTTTCATCATTACATCCTATCTTTCAGTTGTATCTATTTATTTACTTTTTAAGCACAGATATCAGGAAATGAAATGACAATCTTCAAAGAATGAGGAGTATAGATTTTTTCCACTCATAACACCCCTTCTGAATATGGACTCAGAAATACATAATAAGAAATAACTGAATATTCATGTGAATACAGCTATTAAAGAGGTGTCCTCGTTTTTTTATAGAAAATGGCCATTGAATGACAATAGCTGTGCTCCTAACAATAAACACATCTTTGTGAGTACTAGCAAAGCAACTATTATTTCTATTTGAATTACCGTAAAATAAACGTTATTCTATTTTTTAACCTCAAGTAGATTTCCAAACCTCAAGTAGATTTCCAAATACAAGATGTATTCTGCATTGCATTAAATATGAAGGGAGTTCCCATAGCTGACCATGGAAACTGATTGGTCTATCAACTAAGTTTCTACAGCACTATTGACAGAAAGGGGAAAATTTCTACCATAGCAGGCAACCAACTGTATGAAATAGGGAAATCAATAAATTGCCAAAATATCTTCTCTTTTTATTTCAGACCCCAACAGAAGAAAAAGAAAGCTTCACTTTGATTCAGGATCTGAGAAGGCATAGGGAAAAAATGGTTGAATATCCATAGTTCGGAAACTACAAATTGAGCATTAAGGAAGCGGACAATATTCAACTCTAAAATTATCTCAATCATAAGAGACAAATAAGAATCTTGAAATAACCTGTTAACTTAGATAAAATAATACAATATTTGTTCTGTCTATCTGTGTTATGAATGATGGAGATTTTTTCATGCTTATCTCTTACTTATGAACAACAGCTATCAATTTCCTGCTGTTGGTAGATTAAATAGGACAGATGTTTCAGTGTGACATCTTACCTAGAAGGCCCTGCCTTTGTGTACCATCAAGCTATGGTACTTTTCCATGTAACTAGACAAAAGTCAGGTCAGGAAAAGAGGCCCTCAAGTTTTTTTAAAGCAGGAGGAACAAACAATGTTTTATGACCCAACAAGGTGAAAGTCCGAGGGAACTTGGATGTGAAGGAGAGTTGCTTTTACTCTCTCTTGAACAAATCAATATCTGCTAGGTCACATCACAATATTTGCTCATATTGATTTTGCTGACCCTCACCTGATATGATAAGGGAGATTCTGAAAGGTAGGTAGGAGAAACAATGCTAATCCTTTTACATACAGTAGGTGAGGTAAAAAAAAAACACACAACTTTGTGATGCTTGGCTCTTAAAAACTAGATGAAGAAAAATAAAGCTATGAGATATAGATATTGATTTGGCCTTGTCTGAACTTTGAAGGTAATCAGGGTCTTAGTAATTTAAAGGTCACAAGACCACAAAAGAAGCCTCGGATTGTAAGAGAGTGGGAAGTAAAAGCAAAAGAAAGCACAATGGCTATCCATTTCAGTACTCTTGACCAGAAAATTATAGGATTGCGTGTCCCATGTGATCATCAGGAGACAGACAGAAATTGCATTTGGGAGGGGGGGTTGTTTGAAATCTCTGTACAGAAGTTAAGCAATAATGAATTGTTAAGACATCAGTTTCTTTTTAGAAATAAGAGCAAGCAATTTGGACATCCAAAAACATTTTTTACTATAGATTATATAATGGAAAATGCAATAACCTAGAGTCCAGAAACATGATAAATGGGGAGATAGAAGAAATTAATTTGATCTGCATTTTAATGGAAGCTTAGTTAAAGTCCTGATTCAACATGCAAATTGAAAGAACATTGAATATTCATTGATACTTGGTTTCCTTAATCCCATCAAGCACTTATCTAAATAAAAATGCAGAAAAGTGTGCTAATGATTAAAAAAAAAATAAGGCAAAATGCAAACTAGGATAGAAATGGAGGGAAAGAAACCTAAGATTTATGCTAGTCTTTGACCAAAATAAAAATGACTGTCAGAGTTTCAAATTAAACAGCATAGCAGCAGCAAGGAAATAAAACTGATAAAGTTGTTCTTCCCAAATTATTTGTTCTTCCCAAGTGACAGAGTCAGCTTCACCAATTCAAAACACTCTTCCTTTGTTGTTGAGGGTGCCATGGGCATTTGCATTAAAATTAATACACACTACACAAAAGAACTAAAGTCATTGTCCTTATTTTGTGTGACATTCATGAGTTCCAATGCATTTTTAATTTTTGAAATTTATTTATTTTGTCCCCTATTTGCTAAATTATTTTCCTTTACTTTTACATCACATTGTACTTTGCCTCATTTATTCATCTTCCTATAAATGAGAAATAACATAATTTTGTTTATGGCTTTGTAATGTTATCATGCTGGCTAAAGTACTAAAAAAAAAATTCATGGATTGGTGGGATGGTTCAGGCCAGGCAGCTTAAATAACAGGTAATGAATGCCTCAGAGACTGAAAAAGCAGAGCAAAGAAAGTAAAAGGGATTCAGAAAATCAAGAGAATATGTTGTCATACATCCAAAATCAACTTGGAATAATATAATTTCAGCTCATCCCTGAAGGAAGATGACCCGTATATTAATAATTGGAAAGTGAGTTCTGTACATTTCCTAAATTGAAATACAAATCCTACCAAAGCAACACTTGAGATGAAATTAGAATTTCCTGCCTAGGTTAAAAAATGAAAATCACAAAAACAGACCTTTGACAAGACTTACCAAAGCTATGCAGGAATGGTTTACATCTTTCTCCGTGTAACATAAACTGAAGGACAAATGATATATCTCTATATGCTATATACATGTATGTATGAATGTATATCTAACTATGTTGTTCAAACCATGACTTTTTTTCCATTTACTTTTTAAATAACAATATAACAGATTTTTTTTAAAAAAGAAAGAAAGTAAAAAGGAAAGTGAAATAGTAAACAATAACAAGTAAACTGACAAATTCAGCCATCCAAAAGGATTTGAGTTTTTTAGCTTTTAAAAGTCTTACTTTGATTCCCCGTTTATTCTGCTATGTTTGCAATGTCAAATTAGGGTTCCTGTCACTTTTTTTCTGATGGGCTTTCTTATCTTCAAAGGGATGAAATGCAGAATAAAAATGAATCTGACATTAAACCATTAAATCATAGCACACTGACAACATCTAAGAATTCAGTAATGTGTTTTGGTCTGAATGAAAATATAAGCTAGATGTCAGTGCATCTTCAACTATATTTAGGGAGATGGATGGACAGAAGGACAGTCAGACAGACAATACTTTTCCACTTTTCCAGATTTTGAAAAACTAATTTTCTGTGCTGCAGCATATTCCTTGCAATAAGGAGGGGAAAGTCAATGATTTGATGTATGTTTATCTTTCTTTTCTAAAGGTTACTTTACCAGCAGAAATCAAGGAGAAATCAGTGTTCCTTTTGCCAAGAAGCCTAAAATATGAAATATTGGCATTTTTCTGAAACGGGCAGTGCTATTTTTTGTTTGCTTGCATTGTTTGTCCCTTTTGTTCCTGCATGAATACAACTGATAATGACAACCCCTGGATGCTAGGAGAGTTTGTGTGTCTCTTTACATGTTTGTTATCTCTTTCTTGGGTGGTGTGAAATATCACAAACAACAGAGGTTTTCTTCTTTGAGTTGCATTAACACTCACTGGGAAACCAAACCAAAATGATGTGGGTGAGAAATAGCTCCGGTGAGTGGAACCTGCAATGTTTAAAATGAAATCTTAGTCGAAAGAGGCATTATCTGTTCTCTTCTAAATGCCCCCACTATTCTATTTCTTAGCAATGCTATTAATTAATTCCGCCATTCTTCATTTGAAACTTATCAAAAAGAGATGCAACCTAGAATTAAGGAGAAATTTCCTGTCAGTGGAATGGCTTGACTCTGGTAGTTGTGGGTGCTCCGTCACCGGAGGCTTTTAAAAAGAGTTTGGATAATCATTTGTCTGAAATGGCATAGGGCCGTGGTGGCGAACCTATGGCACGCGTGCAACAGGTGGCATGCAGAGCCCTCTCTGTGGGCACGCGTGCCATCGTCCCAGTCCTAGGCCTTCAGCTGGGTTTTATAAAACCTTTTCGCTTTAGGCCTCCGCTGCCATGTGCACAAAAAAAAAAGGTTCAATCAATCTCAACTTCTCGCGGGGAAAAAAAAGATCTCGCAAAGTTGGAATTGATTGAACTTTTTAGTCCCACCCAGTCTGCCGTTACCACTGCAGCCACACCCACCCAATTGGCCATGCCCACCCGGCACCCGACGATACATGTGGGTTTTGGGTTGCAGTTTGGGCATTCAGTCTCTAAAAGGTTCGCCATCACTGGCATAGAGTCTCCTGCTTGGGCAGGAGGCTGGACTAGAAAATCTCCAAGGTCCCTTCCAACTATGTTATCCTTTATACTGTAAACTGTACTTCTCCTACTCCAAGTTCTTTTGGGAATAAAGAGGTGCTATATGTTTTCATTTTGGTTATAAGAAGACCAGAAATAGAAATGGAAATGGAAATGGAAATAGAAGGGGAAGGAGGAGAAGGAGGAGAGGAGGAGGAGGAGGAGGAGAGTAACATTCTCACCATCAAAATTCTAACCAATCAGAAAGCTAGGCATGCACCTTTATAAAGGGTATTTTATAGTCCCAAGCACAATCATTCTAGGATTATACCATTTTATGTCTTTTAATAGAAATTACTAGTTTGCACCATTGGTTAAGAAAAGAGCTTAGTGCTATTGTACCAGCAGATCCTTGCTAAAGTGGAACTGATGTATAAGTCTAAAGCAAACATTTACAAGTAGTAAATGTAAACCAAATGAAAGTTTGCTTGTGTTGTGGATTGGGGATCCAAAAAAAGTAGTGAGAAGCAAGAAGATGATATGATGGCCAGAAGGACTAAGAATATCCTCACCATCACCCCTGGCTTATGGAAAAGACTGGAGGTTGCAACTTTGAATGGCTGAATGGTTGAATCATTCAAAGTGGCATAGAATGATGTAGCATCATTCTTAACATTTCACAAGAATGTGTTGCCTTCAGCGTCTCCTGACATCTATTGTACTCTAAGGTTCACTAGGCTGTAATAACATCCATTGGGTAATAATGTGGCATTCAGACACATTAATTAAGAAATTGTGCAGCTCATCTAAAGATTATGCTATCCTGACCCTATTAATACCATCCTAACCCAATTAAACTGTAAGTGGAAGCCAAGACAAATGTGATGTGCTAATGCTAAATTAACTTTGATAGACAATGGACAATGCCAATTTCTGTGATAGATCTTTTTTTTAAAGTCATCAATTACTGACTTGGGACATTGACTAATAAAAGAACTGAGAAAAAATTTATTAAGAGTTCTGTTAGTTTCTTTACTATACAAGGAAACTATGTTGTAATGATGACAAGGAACTCATTAGTAACTCAAGATGGTGAGCATGCTTAATTCTCCTCCTCTTATTTGCCCCAGAAGAACAACTCTATGAGGTGGTTTGAGCTGAGCAAGAGTGACTGGATTAAAGCAGGACTAAAGCAGGACTAGAATTCCCAGACACTTGATGATTGACCCAAAATTGCATTGTTGGCTTTTATGCCTAAGGCAGGACTAGAACTCACAGTCTCCTGATTTCTAGGCTGGCACCAAACTGGTTTTCATGATATTTGCCATCATGAATACTGTTGTTACAAGAAAGTATAGTTTTCTGATAAGTCTGAGGTCAGAAAAGCTTCCAAGAGAGAAAGAGAGAATATCACCACCATTCATGGAAGGTTCCTGTATAACTTAGGGCCATTAATTAAGTACTGGCAGAATAGTCTTCCCAAAGTTGCTTTTGTTAGGATAAAATTGGAAACAGAAATGCTATGTATTCCCCTGGAAGACCTAGAGAAAGGATGCAATATGCATCTAACAAATGCCCAACACAAATGTGCATTTGCTTGGAGGAGAAAGTGGTGCCAAAGCTCTTAGACTCACCCAGATCAGCAATTTCTCCTGCCAGTTAATTGATTCCCAACTGCAGGAGTTGCCAACTTTGCTTGGACTAAGATGCACAGTGGCATGGTAGATCTGCGGGTTGGCATAGAAACACTGATTAACTTTTAAAAAGCAGTTTTAGGTTTTAATGGGACATCTGTTTTAATGGATACCCTTTTTAAAATATCAGGTTGCATAAGTAAACCAACCACATATAATTTACTGAGATTCAATGCATGGAGGTTATACCTATGAAACTCCCTTTTCAGAAATTATCATGTTGCGTGAATTTCCAACTCTAATTTTAGCAGAGGGGGGGCATAGCTTTTGAGTGCTAGAAAATTAGCTCCTAAAAGAGACATTTCAATCATTCTTTGTGAAATCAATGAGAAATTAAATTAGTAGCTAAATCTGGGGCTCTCTTAAACAGCTTGAACCACTGCCTTTCAAAACAAAAAACTCTCATTTGTGGAAAGTAAACTATTCAAGCAGTAACTACCAGAGTAGTATAATTAAAACCATGTTTTGTAAATGCTTATATAGCATTAAGTCAACAGAGTGGAAACCACCACACTGTGTTATGTGTGTGTGTGTGTGTAGTGGAACAAACAATAATTATTCAGGCATTTGATAGATTTAATCTTTTCCATGATCTTTTTATAAAGTTATCTAATCAAGAGAAAATGTATCCCCTTGTTTATTGTTTGGTTCTATGAAGTTCAAATTAGGACAACAAATATTTCTGATCCTTGAAATTGAATAGAATAGAGCTGGAAGGGACCTTGGAGGTCTTCTAGTCCAGCCCCCTGCTTGAGCAGGAGAACTTATACCATTTCAGACAAGTGACTGTCTAGTCTCTTCTTAAAAATTTCCAGGGATGGAGTGCCCACGACTTCTGAAGATTGAAGAAAAGTTTTACCTTGGGATTGAAAAATAGGTGTTTTTTTTTAAGAGCCCAAGAAGCCAATTTGAAGAAGAGATAATTTATATTTTTATTATTGTTGTCATAGTCTTAATAATAAAAAGAAGGAAATAGCCTTAATGTCTATTACTTGGCTTGAAAATGCTCTGCTCTATTATAAATTTAAATAATCTATTCTTTCAGATGCACCAACACAATAAGATCACAAAAACATTCTCTGTTGCACGAAGGCATGATTTTAGCCATGATTTCCTTAACAAACGACAATAACCTTGTTCATACATGTTGACTAGAGTTTACAAATCCTGATGTCTGAATTCACACATTATACACATTATACTAAACACACACATTTGGACTCACATTTATAGGTTATAAAGAATAGTCTTTGCCTCTTTGATGCCTCTTAGAGGTCCTCCATTTTTTTTTAATATTAAGGATGCAGATGTGGCATCCTTAATATTATAAACCCAATTCAATTGTGAATGTTCTTATATCTGCCATACAAAGATCATTAATACCAAACTTTGGCTATATAGCAGAGTATTGATTGATTGATTGATTGATTGATTGATTGATTGATTAAATTTATTTGCCACCAACCTCTTATTGAAACTTACTCTACTTAGCACATAAACAGAACATATACCAGAAAAATTAATCTTGTTGCCACTTGTTTAAAATTTACTGAGAAAATCCTCCAAGATTTTTTTTTTAAAGGCATCCAAGTAAAATGATAACCTCTTTTCTATTTAGCAGGGCATTTGACACAAAGCATAGCCTAAGGAGCTACATTTAAGAAGATAACCAATGGAGGAAGCAACCTATCCTTTCAAATTAATAGAGACTACTAGACCTTAATGTTATGTAGAACAATCAGAGTAAATAAATTGTAAGGAGAGAAATGAAACATTAATGAAAGGTGACAGCAGATATGAAACATTTAGCAGATGGGTTAAGGAGAGGGAAATATTTTATATCAGCTTAAAACTTGCTGATGATGTTCCTTTCCTCCCCCCCCACCTCAATATTCTGCTACACTTTTCAAAGCTGCTCTCTCTATACATTTTATTAAACACAAGAACAAGATAAAGCATTGTCTTTACAAAAGTAAATTGGATACATTCACCCAGTAATCATCAACTTTTGTAAACTGTCCAGAGTCACCTATGTTTGAGTTGGGTGCCTATATAAATTTGTTCAAGAAACAAATAATAAATAAGTATTTAATTAAGACAGATGACCGTATCATATTAAAGCTGCCAATAAATTTTCAAGGACAATAAGTCAGTTGCCAAACTCCTGTATTATCAAATATATCTTTTGTGGAGTCTCTACTTCTCTCAGATCTTTTGTAAAGCTATTTGTGACTCAAACTATCTTCGTGTTGGGATCAAAACAGACTGAAATACTTGAGAAACCAATTTCATAGGGCTTTTCCTATCCTACAATTGGAAGCCAGTAATTATTCCATCAGTTTAATGGAATGAGAATAAATAAAGTAGCATCACTTAAACTAAGACCAACAGTTCTGGTTTCTTCTTCTTTCTTAGAAATAGTTCCAATTCTGGCATGTCCTGGTAAGTTACAGGTAGCTGCATTAACTCTATTAAAACAATAAATCTGATCTTTGTGAGAACTGTAATACTAAGAATACTTGGATTCTATAATTTTCTCTCTTGTTGTCCATATCCAGGCAGATTGCTAATTAGGAAACTGAGTAACTCCCATATTTATTAGCACTTTTTAAACTTTAATATGATTTTGATGGCAGAAGTCAAATGATAATATCAGTCACATGGAAAGACAAGGTAGTAAAACTCAGCTTTTGGGGAATGGAGGTGAACATTTTAAGTACTTAAGCAGTAATAAAACTGCTTCCAAACAAGGAGAAACTAGCAATTTGAAGTGTCTTCCCTCTTCTCCTGTTTCCTCTGACTTCTTTAAACTAATTTTACCTCAATGAAGTATAACATAAGTAAAACTGTGATCTGCAAGCAGCTGCTGAATTAAATCCTTCTGCCAGACCCACATGTGAAAAGTCACAACAGTAGTTTATAGTCAATTATGTTCAAAAAAAAAAATCCTGACTGTATTCCCCTGGGAACACCAAAATAAGGTTTCAAGAATTCTGGGAGAGGTCCGTCCTGTGCCCCCTACTGTGCAGTGAAACAACTTTAAACTGAGGTCCCTCTTAAACCAACATGGAACTAAGGAAAAAAATTCCTGACAGTGAGAACAATCAACCAGTGGAACAATTTGCCTTCAGAAGTTGTGGGTGCTTCATCACTGAAGGTTTTTAAGAAGAGACTGGAAAGCCACTTGTCTGAAATGGTATACGGTCTCCTGCTTGAGCAGGGGGTTGTACCAGAATACTTCCAAGGTCCCTTCCAACCTTAATTACTCTACTCTACTCTACTCTACTCTACTCTACTCTACTCTACTCTACTCTACACTACACTACACTACACTACACTACACTACAGTACTCTATTCTTCTGGTATAGCTGGAGATTCCAGAGATTGTAAAAATGCTAGTTATTCTGTATTTTACAAAGGTGAAGCAACAAAAGTGTAAAATATTGTTCAGACTACAGGATATTTTCTTGTGAGTGACAAATATCTATTCTGTCCATAGGATAAATTAAGAAGCTGGCTGTAATTAACATAAAGTATCTAATATATTGTTAACTAGGTTGGTTTCACAGTATTATTTCTGCTCTTCTGCACCTCTTAACATAGTGCATTTGCTAAGAAAACCACAAGTCTTTACAACATACAGATCTTGGTATGTGTGTGCATCACAACATGCAGAAGCATAATACAGTTTGATTGTGTTTAACAATGACATGCCTTTGTGAAGGCAATTAAGTTGCAAAGCATTTTGGAAATGGTGGTGTTTTGTAATTTCAGGCCACTGCAGATTTGATATAAGTGCACAAATAAAACTGGAAGTAAAAGAACCAAGAGAGGTCATCTAGGATTCTTTTGATAAGCCCTGCTGGATATTTTTGTATTGAAATTTGCCTCCTTTTCTAAGTGAAATAAAGTGGATGGATATTATCTCTCACCATATGTGGTGGGCAATTTCTCATATCCAGGTTTCAGCTGAGAATAGCACCATCTTTTTGATACCTTGCCCCTCGTAAATTACAAACCTTTCATTGATGCAGAGAGGAAGACAAGATCTTGCTTGCAAAGTTATATATGTTGTGTTCTTTAATTCTGCAATAACTGTTTTTACATTTGCTTTGCTCCTGTATTTTGATTTAAAAAAATATTATTTCCATCCTACTGGAGCCATGAAAAAGTATGATAGGAGATCATCCTAAAAATTCATAGAATTATTAGTTATTTTAAAATAAATGTTAATAATTCAAAATAAAATTATCAGTTCTTTCCAGTGGTCAGTCTTGTTGATAGGAAGTTTTTTATCCCCATCTAGGATTGTCACCCATATTTGGTTTGTGCTATTCAGTTGTTCTCTTTCATCCTTGCACTTCACACTGTTTAGAAATAGTGTCTTTCTTTTATGTAGTGTATGAAGCTTGTTCGCTAAATTTATAGGAAATGATCTGATGTAATTTGACATTCAGAATCCAGAATGTTTCAAAGGACCATTGTGTAGCCAAGGTGGGTATGCTTAATAATCACAAGTGACAGCACATATGGTAAGATTGCAAAATTGTAGGACAGTTGCAAAAATTCAGTGAAGAGGTCTTCAGATAAAAACACAGTAAGACTTTTATACAAAGGACTAGGATCAAGCATTATCAGACTTTTGTCTAAAATAGATCCAAACAGGGATAAGTGTTGTAGCCAAGAAGTTTTATCACGTTGTTACTTCACAGTGTTTTGAAACAACAGATTTAAAAACATGGACATTCTCATTCATTTCAGCCACTTCACATGTTCCTTCAAAGAAGGCAGCACAAAAAGCATATTGTGTTGAGTTGTGTAGACTTCTATTACTTATATAAAGTGAATCCCAGCTCAAGTTTATTAGAATTTAAATAAATATTTCTGCACAGGTGATAAAATGGAGCCACAGAATACACAGAGAGCCTAACTCCCAGTCAAGGAAATAGGAATGTAACAGTCCTACAATTCAAAATTAAAGAGTCTTTGCCAGAAGATATTAGAAACAAAGCTAATAACTATGTATGGTATACTGTCTTCATCCCACCCAGTCAGGCAGATATGTTACAGATCCCAGTTTATGTTGTGAGATCCAGGAAGTGACCCTTCTCTACCATTGTCCTTGCCCTTAGAATATTCTGTACAATGTGCTATTTTAAGATAGAACACAACAGAAACTCTCAGAAGTTTATATAGGGTAAAATGTTAACTCTTTAACTCTCTCCAATTAAGTGAAAAGGCCAGGGTAAATATATCAGCACTTTTCTGATAACATAGCCATATGTATAAAAAGAAAGAAAGGAAAGAAAACAAATTTAGATCTGGAGCAATCCCAGCAAGCTTTATGTAATCAAGTAGGTTGGATAGGAACTTGGAATTTCCAAATATATCCTTAGATCTCACTTGGAAGAATTGTCAAATGATTTTTAATGCAATAAAAAAGACTTTTATGCTAGGTTAATTAATCAATTAGAACTCCAGCGTGATTTTTTTTCAACCTGTACAATTGACTAGCAAGTTCACTAAATTATCATTCCCTTACCGTGTAATGTATTATGTGGATAAACAAATCTCATTAGAGTATAAAGTATCTTTTATTATTGACTCCTGATAGTACTGATTATCCTTCCTCTTAAATCACTGTAATGATTTAATAGATTGCTTTTACATGAAAGGTGTATTTTTTTAAAATAGATTTTAAATAAGTTTTAAAACTTCACTGTATGGTTTGCTTTCAAACACAGCAGCAAAAACAACATATAAAAGCATTTTTAAAAGGAAGAGACAGCTGTATACTATTGACTCTCAGTGCTGGAAAATTATAGTTGTGGATCAAAGCAACTGGAAAAGGGGAAACAGATACCTCTGATGGCAGAGTTGAAGGAATGCTGTGAAATCCCTGTGGTAGGAGGTACAAATTAAAATAAATCACATATTTACCTTGGCTATTGCTTTCTTGTTTTGATTCATGGGGGGTTCTTAACAGCTGTATATTAGCTGACAACCTAATTTCCAAGTAAGTATGATCTCTTTTCTTGCTCCCTCCTAATGTAACAACACAGCACAGATCTTGGTTAGAGCATTTCAACAGAGATGTATTAAAATACTGTTGTGCAGATATTTTTGTGCCTGAAATTTTGGGTTCCAGTTCTCATTTAGTTTGATGAACTGAGATTTGTTTTCAGCGTACTTTATAATGAAGAAGAGATTTGGGGGGAATCAGTGGATTAGTGAAACGGCTTATCCTTGGAAGTTGTGGGTGCTCCATCATTGGAGACTTTTAAGAAGAGATTGGACAGCCATTTGTCTGAAATGGTATAGGGTCTCCTGCTTGAGCAGGGGGTTGGACTAGAAGACCTCCAAGGTCCCTTCCAATTTTGTTATTCTGTTCTGTTCTGAACCCCACTTCTATATTTTTAACATTATTTAACAAGTCATACTGTAAATCTACAAAAAACAATCAGGAATTCACAGTTGTGCCTGAACTAAGAAAGTACTAACAAGATAAGTGAAAATGTTTACCAGAAAAACACCAGATGCCCACCAGGAATGTATTAGATGGCTGAGAAGGAAAGGCTGTATTGTACAGGGAAAAATGAGTTAATCTAATCCACATAATTTACATAAAATATGTCAATATGAATAACCTTAACCTATTCAACAAGAGTAAACTTGTGAGTTGTATTAATGCTATGAGTTATTATATTAATGCTGATTAGCTGTAATTTTAATGGATCAATCAAATGGAAAAGTTGATTTATATATATCAATAAAAAGAGCTAGTAATCCTACACCTTTTCAAGCATTGTTTGTTGACCTTCAGTACCTTATCTGTCAATAAATCAATTTACTTCAGTGTAAATGGAGTCTTTTTTTCCTCCTTTACTTTCAAAGGAAAAGAGAATTTCAAGTGATCTTGCATTACTGATGGGAATGCAATTGCCTAGGATTGTATAATAATCTTGTGAGACATGTGCAGTATGAAATGAAAATTTCATTTCAAGGCAGTCCCAAGGAAAGACAGAAGGAGAGAACTCTTCCAAGTGACTTTTTTTCAAAGTGGAAAGTGTGAATAACTCAGGAAATGTCAACATAATAGAAAAATAGGTTACAGAAAAACAGCAGCAGTGGCACCTTTCGTCTCTGAGAATAAAATAACCTGAAAAGCTGCCAGAGAAAATTAAAAGAAATTCTCAAGCACCTTGAGAGTAAAATATTAAAATAGCATTCTCTTTTACAAGGGAAGATATTATAAAATAAGACTTCTTAACGGTGTTATATTAATTTGTGCGCTGTCGTATTAAGTGATTCCCATGGTCAATTAAAGACCTCAAGGCTATATTCACACGGCACTTTATGTTTGGTTAATGCTTTTTGCAAACCCATCATTGTGTGAATCCACGCAGTTAAAATGCTTCAAAATTTAAAGCAAATAATATGGGGATCTTCTATTAAGATGAAACAATAAACTTTAATCAAAGAGCTTTAATAATACATGACGATTTTCAAAGGGATGAATAACATTATGCAGGTGAATTTCTTAAATAGTTGTTATGGCAGCTTGTCAAAAATTACATTTTATTTTATTACTTCATTGTTGTTGTTGTTACTTTTCACACATCATCCATCTCCAAAACTGGACAGGAATGAATGAAATTCATGAAATAATAGGATTGATTGAATACAGCTAAACAAAAGATATCCAGCAATAAGGAAAGGCTGGGAAAGGAATAGAGATGAGACTAGACAATTCATCTAAGAGTGAGACAGACAGACAGACAGACAGACAGACAGACAGACAGACAGACAGACAGACAGACAGACAGACAGACAGACAGACAGACAGACATCAAGTGACAGAGGGTGTGTGCTACTTTGCTCAGATGGGGTGAAACTTGGGAAGAACTGTTTCAAAGGATTCAGAGAGGCGATGCTCCACTAATACGAAAGTGAGAAAGTCCTTACAGTTTTCAAGTTTGTGTTTAAAGAGATTTTATGGAAGTCTATGTGGTTCTTCCTTTCTTAGGCTTGTCCAACTGTTTGAGATTTAATATTATATTTCAAATATGAATTAAAACATTGTAGTCATAGGTTCAGAGCTGGTACAGAGCCCAAGCTGGATGAATCCATGACAATTCCACACAGAAAATCTATCTGACCTGGACAATCATAGTATTAAAATATGGTATTTTTCACTTACAACATACAAGACTACTTTTTTCTTTTATATAATGAATTACTTTTGCTATAAACTAGCATCATTTTCCAAATTGTTATTTATTCCATATAATTCTTCATATAGCTTTGTCTTTAAATTTTAACTACTGGACTTATATTTTTTTTTCTTTCTAGCCATAACATTCTAATGCATGATCTTTATATAAAATTCTATTGTAACTTTATCCTGATCCCAGTCCAAAATATTGCTAGCTACCATTATGGCTGATCTCAGATTCAGCTGGACTGGGTACTGTGGTTTGGGATTTTTTCATATCTCCACTAGAGTCACATAATCTAGTCATGACTCTGGATCTTATTTTATGTTAATTAAGCAATTAGTCAGGTTTTTGTACACTGTCAATTCTTCCAGTTCTAGATGGCTTACAACACCTTACATTTTACCTTTGCAAAAAAATGAATTATAAAATCTACCTATATATATATATCCTGCAAGTAAAAGTTCTATTCAGCCAAGAGAGTGTATTGATTGCTACTGATATCATGCACTCATGCTTGAAAAATTACAGCTAAAAAAACGAAACACAAAAGCATCAGACCAACAACATATGATCTCAGCAGCTTTCTATGGATTTTATGTACTGAAATAATAAAAAAAATAGATGTAATGGGTTAGATCTGATAAATAGAATTACTTACTCTGGACTGAAAATTGTGACACTATAGACGTAGCAAGGAAAAATATTGCAAAGTTAAAAAAGAAAAGAAGAGAAGAGAAGAGAAGAGAGAGAGAGAGAGAGAGAGAGAGAGAGAGAGAGAGAGAGAGAGAGAGAGAGAGAGAGAGAGAGAGAGAGAGAGAGAGAGAGAGAGGAAAAAGAGGAGAAGAAACAATGGCAGCCTATAGATATATTGAGAATTGATGAAGAATGATGGAATACAGGAAGGGGGGAGAAAAAATGGCCAAATATATTCTAGAGAGGATCAAGAGGAACCAAAGTATTGCTAATTTAACTAGGCAAAGAAACTGAGGACAATAATCAAATGGAAAAGACAAGAGGTTTACTTAAAAGGTTATAAAAATGAATAGAACTTTTATGCAAAGATGGGCACTGTAAAACAATGCAAAAAAATTATCAGAGAAAGAAGATATAAAGCAGAGGCAACACAGATATGCAGAATAACCAACTCCACAAGGTTACAGTTTCCTAGTTGTATGTGCTGTATGGCTGTAAAAGCTGGTTTATCTAAAAGACCGAAGGAAGAAAGAAAGAAAAAAGTGTGCCTTTGAATCATGGTGATGGATAAATGTGTTGAAGACCCCTTTGACCATAAGAGGGAAGGAGCTAGAGATAGATTTCTATAAATATTAATTAGAAATCAATTATTCAGTATTAAATGACATAAAATTAGACTGCTTACTGGAAGCTTTTATAAAAAATTGAAGTATTTTGAACACATAAAGACTAAACTAATTGGAATAGACCGTGGTATTTGGAAAAATGGAAGGCAATTGAAAAAGAGATTAACATCAGATAGGATGGCTAGATTCTTTAGTTGAAAGCACAAACATGAGCTTCAAAGAATTCAGAAAGTAATTATGGACAAACAGTCATAGTAAAATGAAGGCCATCATGTTACAAAGAGTGTGAAATAACAAGAACAAGGAAGAGCTGGTTTTCATATATTCCCTTCCTCTTTCATTCCAAGGGTTTCTTTACCTTCTTTTACATTGTTCCCTAATTCCCATTTTACTAGGATATATGATAAGATTAGTTTTAGATATAAAGCCATTGGAGTCTTTGGTATACTTCAATTCCTCCTTTCATGTTACTGAAGCAGAATGAAAACAACACAATCTCCCTTTCTGGCCACAAACAAATCAACATCATATGGCAGAGGTGGCGAACCTATGGCACTGGTGTCAGAGGCGGCACTCAGAGCCCTCTCTGTGGGCACGCGCACCGTCGCCCCAGTCCTAGGCCTTCAGCTGGGTTTTATAAAACCTTTTCGCTTTAGGCCTCCGCCACCATGTGCAAAAAAATAAAAGGTTCAATCAGTAAAATTCAACTTCTCACGGGGAAAAAAAAGATCTTGCAAAGTTGGAATTGATTGATTGAACTTTTTAGTCCCACCCAGTCTGCCGTTACCACCGCATCCATGCCCACCCAGTCTGCCGTTACCACCGCATCCACGCCCACCCAATGGGCCACACCCACCCGGCACTCGATGATGCATAAGTGGGTTTTGGGTTGCAGTTTGGGCACTCGGTCTCTAAAAGGTTCACCATCTGTCATATGGAATCATTTGGTGAGAACTTTGCTGATGCACAAATGTTCTCCTTAAAGCATCATATAAGGAGCACCCTAATAAAAGAATGAGATGGTTCACACTTGCCTCTCAAGTGATAGAAAACAAGTTTATTAATTCTACCCCCAATACAGACTTCACCTGCATCTTCCATGTTGTTTTGGAGGACTTGAAGACCCCCGGGAACAGTACTGAAGACAGCAATTAGCTTATGAAAAGATATCTCCCTCCCTCCCCCCCTCTCATTTTGCAGTATGACAAAGTTTGGCAAACTAGCTGTCTGTTCAGGTATAAAACACTGGGGGAAATGAGTATAAGCATTTCAGGTCACTGTTTCTTCAGAAACAAGAGCCCTCAACTCATTAAGGCTCCTTAACTACCCAAATCTCTGCCTGGTTTGGATTCAGTGGTAGCCTATTACACCTCATCCAGTTTACAGCCCCACTAATGATCCAGCACTGTTGATGAGAATGGAAATAAGTTGGATTAAATTTGCCAAGATAGCACCCATATCCCAACAATCTCTCTCAGTGGCTTCAAATAGACGTTAAAGAAGACATTAATTGGTTCACTTTTCTCCCTTTGGTTAAATACAAGCAGCTCCTGTTTCCTCCTAGTTTTATGTACTGTAACTGAAAAATTGATCTACTGGCCTTCCTCCCAATTCATTATTCTGTGTATATTTGGCAGTTCAGAGCAGAGATCCAGAGGCATCATTACTCCATGTATCAAAGCTTCTCTTTGCCTTCCTTTTTTTCTCGTCATTTATCAATGACAGCCTGAGAGTTCTTTTCTCTGTCTTATAGGCAGTTTTATTCCTCATCATTTATGACACAGAAATTGTCTTATGGACCTGTCACCAGTCCCATTAACTTCCTCTTACAGAAATCCATTTTATTTTACTTTACTTTATTTCTATTTATCAATAGAAATAAAACTATTAACTATTTATTAAAATATTCTTTTTGAAAAGGAAAAAAATGATCTTTTTTCCCCATTTTTCTCCATAATAGTGAGATCTCATTGTCAATGGCTACTTCATTATCTTATTTTACAGTATGTGGTTTCCTTATATATTAGGAAGTATATTAGGTAACAGAGATGGGCCATAGAATGCATGGGAAATATTTTAACTGTTCTTTCTTTCTGTTAAGCCTGGGAAAAAGAATCAGAATAGAAACCAAAATGTACTAACATCTATCCAGCAGACCCTCATTGTTTGTGAGTCTTCCATTACACCAATGAAATTGTAAATAATATGACCTTTGTTCTTCTTCCATTCAATCATGTCCAATTCTCAAAGGTTTTTCAGAAGTGTTTTGCCAATGGCTTCTTCTTGGGGGCTGAGAGAAAGGGACTGGCTCAAGAGCATCCAGCTGGCTTTGTGTCTAAGGTGAGACTAGAACTCACAGTCTCCCAGTTTCCAGTCTGATGTGATATCTTTTCCATTTTCATTGTCGTGGCAAAATTTGGTAGATTTTTTTTTCTGTTTGTATTAAGTTGTAGTCAGTGGTGGGATTCAAATATGTGAACAATCGGTTCTCTGTGTGGATGCCACTTCCGAAAGTCCATTCTGGGCCTGGGCAACAAAAAATTAGCTACCGGTTCTGCCGAACTGGTGCGAACGACTGCTCTACAGGATGCAGTTTTTGTGGGGCAGCTGGATTTCTCCAGAACATCTTAATAATAATAAAAATAATCAGCTTCAAGAGATGTCTTCTAGTCCAAGCCCCTGCTCAAGCAGGAGATCCAATACCATTTCAGACAAGTCTAGTCTCTTCTTAAAAACCTCTGGTGATAAAGCACCCACAACTTCCAAAGGCAAGCTGTTCCACTGGTTAATTGTTCTCACTATTAGAAAGTTTCTCCTTAATTCCAGGTTGTTGCTCTCCTTGATGAGTTTCCATCCATTGTTTCTTGTCCTGCCCTCTGGTGCTTTGGAAAATAAGTTGACCCCCTCTTCTTTGTGACAGCCCCTCAACTACTGGAATATTGCTATCATGTCATTCCTAGTCTTTGTTTTCTTTAGACTAGCCATACCTAAATCCTGCAACTGTTCATCATATGTTTTAGTCTCCAAGCCTTTCATCATTTTAGTTGCTCTTCTCTGCACTTTTTCCAAAGTCTCAACATCTTTTTTGTAATGTGGTCTTACTAAGGTACTAATATTTCATGTGATTTTGATTCTATGCCTCTATTTATACAACCAAGGATTGTATTAGTTTTTTTTATTGCTGCCGCATACTGCTGGCTCATATTTAAATGATCGTCCACTAGGACTCCAAAGTCCCTCTTGCAGTTACTGTTTTTGAGCCAGGTTTCACTTAATCTGTACTTGTACCCTTGTTTTTTTTCCTGCCTAAGTGTAAAACTCTATTTCTCTCCACATCTTGTTGGATAGGGTCTATTGTTCAAGTCTGTCAAGATCCTTTTGGATCCTGAGTTTGTCTTCTGGAGTGTTGGCTATTCACATCTTGCTTGGAGTGCAATGGGAAACATCACCCAGTTCATACCATATGGCTCATACTGCCTCCTCTGCTCTGCTACCTCTTCCATAGTCTCTCTGGAGAGTCCAGTAGTACCCTAGGATCACTTCTGGTGATCAGAGTGAGCCTGAAGCTAGTGAGGGGAGCTGAGTTCACATAACACAAACAATGGCTCAGTGTGTCCAGAAAGAACAGCTCTTGTCTCCGTGTATTAGTTTTTGGGTTATGACAGCAATTATCTGGGAGAAAAAGATCCCAAAAATGTCCATGGTTTGTCTCATACTCTTTCCACTCTGCTTTTGAAGTTAATTCCTTTATCATAGCCTAGTGCTGCTTAAACAGACGGTTTTCTGAAGCCATTTCACCAATTAGGGCTCTTGAAGCTCCATGCTGACAGTCCTACTGCTTACTTCTTTAATACCCACTTTTAGATTATTTAGAATGGTAGCTAATTAGAAATTAATGCAATTGCTAAAATAAGGCAAGCCTAAAAAAATTACTTCAAAAATTATAATACAAGCACAGAGACAGCAGAAAGGATTTAAAATGGTACAGGCTCTGTTAAAAGCCCAAGCAATTGGATTGGGCTCTGTCTATATTTTAAGAGAGAGAGGTGTGTGTGAGTGTGTGAGTGTGTGTGTGGGAGTTATGATCAAAACCCAAAGAGACACTTTTTATACATGATCATCAGAGTTTCAAGTTCCAGGAACATTTTGCCAAGACATAGAATTTGGTGTTGCCTCAATCACAAACTGCCCCAAAAAACTCCATTATCACACACAATTGCTCACTTTTCATCTGGGTCCCACAACCCCGGCTTGATTTGGAACCCCAAATTATTCTTCTAACAATGCCTAATGGAATGGATGAATTAAGAATCTTTGCATTGTTTCTACTGGTTTATAACTCAGCACTCAATTTTAGCATGCTCGCTTCCGGTTCATAACTCAAGACTAACATCAGGATGAAAACCAGTTTTCCATGTTCTCTGATCCTGCAAGCACAATGAAGTAAACTTGATGTTCTCGGTCATCTTTCTATTTTTCTCACCGTGAACATTTTGGGGTGATCGTCTCATTCGAAGAGTATACAAGGGCAGGCGAAACTTTCATGTGTTGCTTTCTCTTGAAGCCAAACTTCCCCAAGCCTACTTCGGTAATTTATGCAATACAAAAGACATTCTAATTCCAACGCTTCATCCTTTTGACAATGATTATACCAAGGACAGAAAATGCCCAGAAATTAATCCATCATTTTGACATAGTTTTAATGAGTGAAAATGCCAAAAAGAAAAGAAAAGAAATCCATTGTCATTGAGTTTTAAAGACTGTAGCATATTCTCATGTTGATTACAAGCTATTATTTTTAATGGCATTTTCTTGCTTGTGAAATAATTCCTAATTCAACATATATGGAATTCACACCCTTCCCCCACTTTTTTGTGTATATACTATTAAAAGGCAGAGAGGGGGCTTAAAAAGAAAAAAGAAAAATCAAACTAGGATTTTTGTCTCCTATATAGCAAATTGATTCTTTAATACAAAAAGTGATCTGCCATTGCCCTCCAGTGGTCAAATATGTACACCAGAACTGCAGTTTATTTAAAGGGCTCTGTTTTTACACAGTTAGGTATTGTGAAACTATATCAAGCAAGAAGGATAAACTGTTTTAAACAATTTCCTAGGATTTTGATAAACAAAGTGACTAATAAGTAACATATTTCACTCTCTACTACACCCTTCATTCTTATCAGTGATAAATATTGTGATTAACAGTCATTTTTAATAAATAAAGTGGTAACTGAATGGGATAAAATAGTAAAGGAATTTTTCTCTTGTCTTCTTTTAAAAAATGTTATGCATCTTTTTGTAATTCTTCTGTCTCTTCTCTCTTTTTCAAACTATCTGAAAATTAATTACCCTATTTCACATCAACAACTTTTATGTCATTACTCAAGTTTCAATTCTTATTTAGAAAGTAAAAAGTATTTTGTTTTGTTTTGTCTGGAGTCAGGATGACTAGAGTGTGGACCAAGCAGATAGAGTATAATTATTCATGCTAAGAGAAGGTGCATTTATCTATTAAGCTGAGACTTGTCCCAAATAGTTGCTTTATCCAATACTTCATATGGCACAATCTCAACTGAAGCACAGCCATGCTCCATGAACCAACATTTATTTATTTATCTAATTTATACAGCTGCCCTACTTACCAAAAATGACTCTGGATGGTGTATAACAATCAAATAAAATAAACATTATAAAAATCATTATAAAATAGCCCCCCCCCCATTGTTTACACTGTTCTGTGCATTGGATGGAGGCTGGAGAGTAACTCAAGAAAGAAGGAAGTTGGCCTCTTAAATTGTGCCACCAAAGACAGTTCCCTCACAATATCTAATGATAAATCAAACCCTATTGCAGTGGTGGCGAACCTATAGCACGGGTGCCAGAGGCGGCACTCAGAGCGCTCTCTGTGGGCACGCACGCTGTCACCCCAGCCCTGCCATCCCCTGTGGCCCCCTCCTCACCAGCAGCCCCCCCAGAGAAGAGTCGCCCCAGCACAGCCTGTGCAGAGCAGCGCCTCACGCCCCATCACGTACAGATGATGCTGCGAGGTGCAGACAGAGGGCATGGCCACTATGACACTGCTGGGCCGCCTGGGCGATCTGCTGTGGCGGGCCGTGGAGGTGGTGGGTGGCCCTGAGAGCAGGAGATGTGGGGACGGGGCAGGGGCGAGGCGGTTTTTGGGCACTCGGTCTCTAAAAGGTTCGCCATCACTGCCCTATTGTAAGATTACCTTTAGAACCACGGTATCAAAATGAGTCAAGGTGGGATTCATTTAATTCAATTAATACATGGGCTAGATAGCACAAATTCATTCTCTTATAACATGTTTCCATATAAATATTGAGAGCAATCGTCTCATGATATTATCACCTTATCTCTAATGATTATGTTCAATCATTGCAAAATATAACCAGTGAGTAGCAGAAAAAGATGAAATTACTCTGCATACATAATGAACTGGGACCTATTGAAGCCCCAAGAACTATAGAAGTGATTGTTAAATTGCACTGAAAATTCTCCCAAAGTTTGCTGGAAAAAAGAGAATACATAACTGAGTTCCTTATCTTGAAAATGAGGAAAAGCCAGCAGGTTTTTGTTTTTTTTTAAGTTTTCATCCTTTGTGAGTTACATAGATTCTTTATCAGGTGAAAAACCAAAGAGAGTTTAGGAAAGCAAGCTTTATAGTCAGAAAGAAAGGGACAATTTAATTGAAAGTGTTGTGATGTTTGCTTTGCCTGCTGCAAATTGTTGAAGATTATATTGGGTTTCTTTTCAGTAATACACTTTTTTGAACACGGGAAAGTGCTAAACAGGCAAATTTGCCCAGACACACACCTTGGACATCTCCTAATTAAGCAAGTACAATAATATCTAACCCCATCCATGAGGTTTTGGCTAAAAAAAAATTACTTCTTTGAAAGGGAAGTTTTAAGCAGCATTTCTTTCTTCAGATGAAGCAAGAACTGTCAGGAAAATACTGCTTTATATTTTCCCGCAATTCAGAAGTGCAGATCTCTATTGCAAAGGGGAATAAAAGGAGACACAGGACTGTTTGATCCTACCCTCTGAGGCCACTCTCAAGGATGTGAGAATGGATTACTTCTACATCTAAACTACCTTCAAAGAGCAAGACCCACTTTGTTTTGTTTTCAGCATTGGCAATAGACTTAAGAAAATTATTTGGTTTCTATTGCTTGTACCTCAATGACATCTGATAACTTGCATTAAAAGGAAAAGAAAAACTCAGGGATATGAGCCACAATAAATGTATAAGGATTTTGCAAGTGAGCTTCAAGGACTTGCTCATCAGGGCTTGAATTATCAGTCAGTAGCAAAATTGGTTGTCATCTCTGGAACGAAGGAAGATCCAATAAGCTTTCATTTGAATTGCTTCCTGCTCACTGCATTTTAAACATGCAAAGCAGAGGACAATTCATATTTCGGTCTATGTTTTGCAGGGGGTCTATCTTGCAAAGCTATTTCTTCCCCTGCTTATTGTTGTTTTTTTTTCCTTAGATAGAACAATTGCAAATATATTTTCAGAAAGATGTGCCTTACCCAACCTAAAGACTAGACATAAACCACAATAGCTAACTAACAATAATAGGAATAGATTGTAGAAGTGGGGGTGCAATTATCAAAGTATTATTCAAATCACTGTGAATATGCTTGTAGAGCTCAAACACAGATGCAAACAAAATCAGATTCAGATTCTGATATTTCATTTGTAGTATGTTATAATAATAATAGTAAAGTTGGAAGGGACCTTGGAGGTCATCTAGTCCAACCCCCTGCTCAGGCAGGAAACCCTATACCATTTCGGACAAATGGCTGTCCAGTCTCTTCTTAAAAACCTCCAGTGTTGGAGCATTCACCGCTTCTGGAGGCAGGTTGTTCCACTGGTTAATTGTTCTAACTGTCAGGAAGTTTCTCCTT